>NW_006800169.1:800494-838669 GCF_000485575.1 Poecilia formosa | reverse complement strand
GTGTGTGTGTGTGTGTGTGTGTGTGTGTGTGTAGCCCAAATCACACTATAGAAAATCATCAGTATTTAAGGTGAATGGTTGGGATGAAAAGTCAATCAGTGATTAAAGAGAGAGCTGGGTGTTTTTAGGGGGTTACTGCACTTAATTTGCCTGAATTTTCTCCACATTAGATAAACTTCTAACAAAAGAATTGTTCTGAGTTTTGATCCTAGAAGAGATCATATGATGTGTGATTGAATTTTTAAAAAGCACTGAAACATTTAACATATGCTATTTTGAGCCAAATATTAGGATACAAACCTTAATAAACATGTAATTTAGTGATGTCCCATTCTTAATACTCTGGCTTTAACATAATGTCAGCCGTCTTTTCGTAGATATAACAGTGTTAGCTCCCCTGGGATATGACATCTGCTAACATAGTTTTGGAATGCATTTGTAGGAATATTGGATCTATAAAAGAATATATCACCTGGCTTATTGTCTCAGTTTTGAATCATCCCAAAGTCGGATTACTGGGTTGATCTCTGTTCAGGTCGATCAGTCAGTAATCTTCTTCTTCTTTATGTCCTCATGTACTTTGCTTTATATGCTGTTGCACCAACTGTTGGGAAACAGCTAAAGTATGAGATTGCCTAAAATGTATTTTAGTATTGACAATTCCTTTGACTAGAACTATGCATCTCAAAAACATTGAATATTTTGTAGAAGTGGATTATTTCTTGCTAGTCATCTCCCAAAGTAAATTATGTTCAAGTTTCTTTGCATCCTGTCAGATTTGTAAGTCCTCTTTTCCTGAAGATAAGGACTTGTTGTATTTATCTTCATCTAACTCAGGTATCATTGATGTTCTCCATCAGGCCTCTTTTGTTCTTTTGTTCCCTTTTTTTCTTCCAATTGCATTCAGGTTCTTGCAGGATGTGTAGTCATATCTTCATGTCACCTTGAATCATCCAGACATAGGCAGCCTGGCCCTGTGACGAAGGCCCTCAGCAGCAGCGTTCATCCGCCTAACTGGACCTAACCTGGATTCATATTCAGTATGAACAATCCAGATCTACACTGGAAAAGATACCATCTTATATGCAAACCTGTGTCATCTGAGCACGCTGACAGGGTGTGTGTGTAAGTGTGAGTGTGATAGAGTATGTAAAAAAAAAAAGAAAAAGAGATGAAATCTCAGAGGAAAAGTTGAGAGATGAGTTGCCCTGGGCGGGGACTGATCTCTCTCTCACACAGCAACGTTTCATTTATATATTTCTTTTTGCTGTATTTAGACGTAAGATGTCATAGTCAAACATTTCATAATATGTCTGTCATCAGTTAAAAGAGTAAAGGAAAAGTTCATCTTTAGATACTATATTCATGAAGCAATCAAAGTATTTCGTCAAATGAATACCTTGATCCTTGCATTCTGTTTATGATCAGCATGCCAGACATCTGTCTACAATCTGTCCACTTAAAGTCAAATCATGTTTATCTGTGTAGTACATTTCATCAATAAGGCAGCTCAAAGTGAAGATGAAAACATAAAAACCTCATTAACACATCATACTTTTAATCGATGTGGAAACCAGTAACAGACATTGTATTTTGTCGAGTGCCATAATTAATATAATCAATACATATCAAATACGTTAGTCAATGCTTCGATTAATATGGTTCAAAATCAAATCTACCCAAGTGGCTTTTCAATTTAGATTTAAAGGAACTCAATGTTTCAGCTGTTTTTTTTTTTTTTCAGGTTTCTGTGAGTTTGTTCCAGATTTGAGGTGCATAGAAGCTGAATGCAGCTTCTCTGTGTTTGGTTAAAGAGCTCAGACTTCACAGCCACACACTCCCTGTGCTACAGTGAAGGCCGTGACAGATTACAGAGCAACCAGTAGAGCAAAAGCAGAATTTGTCACTGTCCGCGGCGGCGGATCAATGATAATTACCCGGCTGACATGAGTAAGGCTATAACTTTACAGGATCAAGAACAGGGAGAGAGGGAGATGAGGAAGAGATGGAGAAGGGATGAAAGGCTCTGGGCCACGCTTAGCTCCGAGCCGATCGATACTCTGTGAGGTATAGCTGTGACCGGCCCCGGGGCCCGGCCTTACAGAAGCTCAACAAGCCATTACCGGCCTCTCTCACAGGGCAGCCTGCTGCCTGGCAGTCCACAACCAGGATTTGTGTGTGTGTGTGTGTGTGTGTGTGTGCGTGTGCATGTGTGTGCTGTTCCGAAAGGTACCACAAGGAAATCTGTTTGGTCTGGCAGGCAACAAATCACCATCAACCTACTAAAAGACTATTAAAGTATCAATTATGACCTAGCGAGGAGTCTTTTTAAACTTTTCCAAAGAGTCGGCGTGTGAGCTAGTCTCTCTGAGGTTTAAGGGACTTACTTCATGTTTCTTTCTGCACCGTCCATAAGCAGCAGGTAATGCTTCTGTAAGCAGGTGGTACATTTAGTGAAACTGAAAGAGACTCATCTGAGCCACATTCAGATCAAATGTAAGGAGATAGTTAAATAATTCATCTAAAACCATTCTTACTTACCTCACCATAACTGCTGGACTCTTCACTCATCCTTCTTATTCCTATGTGCATCGCACTTATCAATGCAATATAACATTTTTATCTCACTAATTCTTTCTTCAGCTTCTTTCTTATGAATACTTCTTCACATTAATTTTTCTCATGAAGAAGTGTGATTTCTATCACTAAAGTGCACACAGCACTTTAATCATATTTTAAAATTTGATATTTATTACTCTCAATGAAAAAACTGTAAAAAACAAATGTCAAAACTAAAAATTGTGATGAAACAGACTGGTTTTGGGGGTTTTAAACATCAATAAAATTGATTGTGGAATTCCCAATATCATTCATTTTAACTTTATTCCTTCTTCCAGTGAAACCATCTGATTGGGTTTGTAAGGTTTCTGGTTATTTGTCCACTGAGACAGAACCTCTGCTCTGAGTCGCCTTCACCTCTAATCAAGACTGAACCAGGAAAACCCACAGTGTTCTGTCATGCTTTTTCCTGGAAAATCCGGCTCCAAAATTTAACTACCGAAAGTTATTCTGAACTGTTAGTGAACGGGATTTTGACATTTTAGTGTATTACTTGATGATGCATGCTACAGCTGCAAGTTTATCATCATGGAAAAAGTCTCCATGGTGTCACATTGTAACAAATTAGGCGGACAGGGCAACAGGGCAGCAGATTGGTCCATTCATCAGGGGAGAAATAGATCATGTCACTTCTGTCTGTTGTGCTGCTCCTGTGGGCCTGCAGACATGCGCTATATCAAATGGCACTGTAGGAAATGAGGCCTTCATGACACCTAATAGGTTTTACTGAGTGGATGATGACTGTATGAAACGTACCGGGAGATCACAGAACACAAAGTTTCACTAGTTCAGTTTAAGTCCATTGAAGACATTCCTTTAATCCTACTTTTATTTTGAAATGGATTCTGTTTGGCTTCCAGAAGCGCTTATTGCAGACGTCCCATCAACACCCCTGAGTCGAAGACCATTACCGATTGGAATGTGATTGTGTTTGTCTCGATGTTCCTCTTACATCAGAGTGTCTGACAAATGTCATTTTTGTAACCTCTGCAGGGTTCAGTGGACACATTCTGTGACTGTATGAGAGGAAGGAGTCAGGCAGAGGAAGAGCGACAGGCAATCATTTCTCCGTGCGAGAGGCAGAGCGGGTAGGCGAGCAGATGAAAGCCCATTTTCCTCTGATTAAGTCCTTGGAAAACATTCCATTTGTCAGTGCCACGGCGGCTGAGACGGGCGGCGGCCCCGCACAGCCAGCCGACTGTATCTGTTGACTATGTATCTGCTGCGATTTACATCGCTCACTGACAACATCACCATTTCCCTCCTCTAATGTCCTCCTTCCTTTCTGTCTACACCTTCCTCCCCATCCCTCCAGCCCTCCCCTTGTCCTGCCACCTTGGCCGCCACTTTCCCCTCCTTCCCCTCACAACCCCCCATCCCATCCGCAGTGCTTAATGCCTGCCGCCTCCTCTGCCCCCTCAACAGCCTATTTTTGTTTGATCTGCCCTCATTGCAAGGTTGGCTGCCACCAAAGAGGGGAGAGCAGAGAGGGACCCGGCTCTGTCTCCATCATAGTCATTTTCAATGTCATAAATTTCAATTTCCAATCTTTTCTCTCCTTTTTTTTCCCCACCTCCAAACACCTACCCCTTTTTTCCTACTGCACCCATCTTGGGAATTTGTCAATTCTGTTTCTCTCTGTCTTTCCCTCCTCGTTCGTTCCTACTCCCTTCTCTCCAGAAACACCTATTGGCTATTATCCCATCTCACGTCTTCCCCAGACCTCTGCCGCTCCAGGAATGCAATTTTCACCCGGCCGCATCTGTGATGAGATCCAAATGAAAGATCATTAATATCTGGTTCAAAAAGAAATGGAGTTTGTCTCCCATTTTAAATATTGCCATTTTCCCTCGTCGCGCGCTCGTCTGGCATTGTGGCGCTCCTCCTCGCCGCCAACACATCAGGGTGATACAGAGATGATCACTTTCTCTCTCTCTCTCTCTCTCTCTCTCAGCTGATGATTGCATATGGGAGCATGTGTATGTGCATTAAAAAAAAAAAGGTATTCGCTCTGTTTGTCTCTCCGAGGGTCTTTAAGTTGAAAACACTGACAGCAGCAAATGAAGCAGCTGGGATTGTTGTTGTGGGAGAAAAGATGGAGTGGCACCATTAGCAGAGACTGGGGCGAGTCTTTATCACAGAGTGCAGAATAAAGAGGAAGAGAGCGCAGAGGAACTGTTTGACTTTATTACCGTGGGCACCGAGGATCAGGATTTACTTTTTATCTTAGAAAACAATCAATGACACCTGCACTGACAATAAAAGAACACATTATGACTGTGAGGCAGACACAGTAATTACTCAGCTTAGTATTTATTGGGTTACATAATCAAGTTTACCCACATCTAATAAAGCAAGTTAACATCTGGAGGACTAGAAAATTGTTTTTCAACC
Organism: Poecilia formosa; assembly: GCF_000485575.1. Classification (NCBI taxonomy): domain Eukaryota; kingdom Metazoa; phylum Chordata; class Actinopteri; order Cyprinodontiformes; family Poeciliidae; genus Poecilia; species Poecilia formosa. The sequence continues at coordinate 833,656 of NW_006800169.1, read as the reverse complement.
TGAAGGATCTTCTTACCTAAAGATAACAGTAGGGCCAGATTTAGGAGTATTTGTTTCCTTGGCTAGCGTCACTTTTCTTGTCCTGCACAGACAGGCAAATTAAAACCGATTAAGAGTTAGGAACACATCAATTGCTTTTTTAAAAATAGTCTCCATGGTTGTCATTTTTAAACACTTCCCGATAAAACAGCATCATAAATGTGTTGGTCCGAAGACCGCCCCAAAATGTCACAGTAACTATGGTCAGTGTGGTCATATTAACATGACATCATTACTTTGAGCCATTCTGATCTATTTTATTGTTTTAAATCTTTAAATATGTTGAATCAGAAAGCTATGAACTATTTGTATGTTTTTCATGTACTTAAACCAGGCATGTCTAAACATTTTGTCTTGTGAGCCAAAATTGTCAACTTGAGGGTCAAAAAAAGTCATATTTTTAATAAAAACTTATATTGTGAATTTTTAAATTTTTTTAACCAACTTAATAATGTAATAAACGATTGAAGTAGACTGATTTTTTTTTCTGTTGGTAAGTGATATTTAATCTACTGTATAGTCAAAATTGGGGAAGGGATTTCCAGATTTTAATATCTTGCAGATTAAGAGAAATATGTGTCGGGTTTATGTTGCTTGGTGTATGGAACTGAATAGATTGTGTCCTAGCAAAAAAAAAAAAGCAAAAAGTGTGCTTATCTAAAGATGAATCCTTTTATTTTAATAATATTGAAATTAGTCTGTTATCTTTCTGCTCCAATTAAAAATAAAATGCTTCCATCTGTATCAACCACTTGTCCTATTGGGCTAAATTTACATCACTTTTGAATTAAAGTCAACGCCCCACAAAATCAGTGCAGGGCCCGCCAGTGGCCCCAGCGTCACACTCTCAAGACCCTCAATTTAACGTGTCAGATATAACATTAGGCGAGCGAAAGTCTGTGAGGCGGGAAGAATAGGAACTGAATTCCTATTCTTCCCATAACATGTGGCAAAGACAGACCATTGGATCAGATTTTTCATTAGCTAATATAACTGCATGACTTCTGACTCAAGCAGCATTTAACTGGAGCTTAATGGAGCTTTCAAAGACAAACAAATACAAATTCATTCCCAAAGTATGAAAGTCATTTAAAACTCACAGGCGTGGCTTTGATGAGAAACATAAACAAGAGGAAACAAAGTAAAATGCAATTTGGAAATTAATCAGCAATCATTAGCCTTGGAGTAGAGAGGAAGTCTCGTCCTCTCCACGCCTCGCCGTCTTTCGCTCGCCTAATGTTCCTCTTCTCATTGAGGCATCATGGGTAGCCCGCTCACTGCTCAGCCAAGCGTTGCCCATTTGCCTGCTGTCTCGCCGGCGCGCGCTCTAACCAAACTTTACCTCCTACCTGGCAAACCCCTGCGCTCCCTCCCTTTGCTCATTAGCATCGCATTAGCATTTCAGTTGACTTCAATCAGCTTTTAATTGAGTCTGCACACTTTTGTCTTCTTCACATCATCCTCGTCTCTTGGCAGGAGTTTCATGCTGTCAAGTTGATTCACATCAGCTGTGGATTTTTTTGTTTGTTTTTATTTAAAGCTGTAGTATGTCACTTTTATAAGAAATATAAGAAATATAATACCCTGTTGTGAATTTTAAGGCTAATTAGCATGGCCACCGATGATTATCGGGAATATCGGTTTTCCTGTAATGCTAAGTTGTTTCTCCACCATTAGTATATAGCAGCACTTTCACAAAGTTGTTTGACATCGCTAAGCCCCTCCTCCTGGCTCTGATTGGTGGATTTTGATCAGGTTCGGTACACTTCTTTAGACAGCAATAGTAGCTCAAGGATGATGTGGAGGGGATCTATCTTTTCACAGATTATTTGTTTTGTACTGTACTGTCACAAACATGGTGACAGTTTTAGAAAATATGTGAAAAAACATATTGCATATAAAAGTTACATACTATAGCTTTAAGTGAAAAGATTTGGGATCTGCATTAGAGAAAATGGTTTAAAATCAGATATTTTGGTGTTTCTTCATGTTTTTACTTCTTTCTGGTCTTATTGAAAGGTATACCCAGCTGTTTAACAGAACAACAGGTTGTGAGTTTTGCATGATTGTATGTCGTCAGCATTTCCTTGTTTTAGAGTAGTGAAGCTCTCAGGGTGTGAAATTTGTCTAGAAGGACAAACCGTCTGCGTCGTATCGTGACAATGTCAGAAGTTCTCCTTTCACGTCAGTGAAGCTTGAATGGAGTCAAATGAGTTCCAGTCGTCTGCCTGGAAAAGGCCCAGTAATTAACCAGTTGAGTGGAGTAGGGCGAGGTCAGGCTCAGGCAATTAAGGAAGTGACAGCCCATCCAGCGCGGCGAAGGGCCGAGGCCTCATCAGCAAACAGATATCCAAGGAAATACACACCGTTGGACCTTCATCCATGTCGGTTACAAGCAAATTCAATTAAATAAACACACTGGCTCTCTGGCAGCTGCTGTCAGCTGTGATCATTTCACAAACTAGAGCAAAACAGGCTTCTACCCTTCTTTTACCCTCTTTGATCTCATTTGTTGCTAGCACGTAGAAAATTTTATTTTTTTTCAATTACAGTTTTTTTTTAATCAATGCAACTTTTGAAAAGTTCCAGATTATAATGATAACTTTTGCCTCTCCCCTCCTCAGATGGAAAGGTTCTGTCTGTGACCTCGAAGGCTGAAAATGTGCATCTGAAAAAACTGGATTTTAAGTTGATTAAAGCTGCCCTATTTAACTCAAAGGTGTTCAAAGTGAGGTCTGGGGGCCACTTGCGGCTCCTTGACTAATTTCTGTGGCCCCCAACCACATTTCAAGAATAAATTAGGACAAAAGTACACTTTTGAATTAAAATCTACTTACAAAACTATTAGATGCAAAACAAAATGTTCACATTTTCCAAGCTTTCAGATCTCCTTCTATTGTCATGGTAACTTGGGCCACATCTACTCATTGACATGTACTCTAAAGTCCACCTTAGTGCACTCAAACTGCTTTTAAAAGCTCTGTTAAAACCTGGATAAATACAGCAAGTGTTTTATAATAAAGACTTATCTATATCTTATTTTTTTAGTTTTATTCAACTTGTGGATCCATGATCCTATTCCTATGAAAATATATAGATTTTATTTGTTTAAATAGAATAGTTCACAAGTACTTTATTGTTGAGACGGTTAAAATAAAAAATACAAAACATTTTGGTAATTTCAGTTTATAAAAACATATTTTTGGACTGCGAGTAGTTTGGCCCATGTAACAAAATGTTTCAACACCCATGATTTAACTTTTGTAAACAATGTTTTGTTTTATTTTTTACATATTTGTTGAAACTGACTCTTTGTTGTGACAGTATAACATGAGACAGAGAAGAAATGCAGTGCTGTCAGAAACAGCCAATCAGAGCCCAGAGCAGGGTCTTAGCGCTGCTCATAGTGCTGATGGGGGAGAAACAACTCACAGGAAAACTGTTTATCCGGCGTCATCAGTGGCCATCTGACCGCTTTAACAAGTATGTTTATAGAAATGACAAAGTCCAGCTTTAAAGCAGTGAGTTGGAGCGTGGAAGAGTTTGGTCAGTGTGTCTGTGGTTTTGCCTGACCTGGGCTGACCTGCAGGGATGCAGCCTGTAGCTCTGAATAATAAAATGTGCAGATAGATGAATGAGAAGTTTTCTCACTCAGAAAGCCGTTCTCTTTCGTAAAAGTATTCACCCCCCTTGTGGATTCTGACATTTTGTCATGTTGCAACTACAACATTAGAACAAACCATTCACTCCACTTACAGCTGCAGGTCTTTGGATCTGCAGCTGTAAGTGGAGCAACCCCACAGCATGATGCTGCCACCACCATGTCTGAACAGCAGTTTCCAGTGAAAGCATTTTGCATGCAGACCAAATAGTTCCATATTGGTCTCATGAATTTATAAATGCTTTCATAAAAACTGTATCTGCCTACCCTGTTTATTGTCTTATAACCTGGCACAGAAAATATCTGTACACTTTATTCTTAATATTTTTAATATTCTTAGTTCTCATTTTGTCATTTTGTCTTCTGTATCTCGGCCCCTCTCAACCCCCCGGTCCTCAAACTCTCCACAGTGGATTGTGTGAATGTGTGTGTGAGGCAGTTTGAGGTAGTGGGAAACGGCGTCAGGCAGTTATAAATGACCATCATTTCCCAAACCACTCCGTTTGCCATTGTGGAGCGCACGTCGCCTCGGGGCAGATGGAGATGATGTGTGTGTGTTAGAGGGTGTGTAGGAGGATGTAAGGGGGGTAATGGAGGAAGTGACGGGGCTGCCTGTCCCAGAGGAACACCCTGACTGTGACGAGTAGCACAGATCCAGGTCCGGACAGCTCTGTAAAATCCAACGCAACAAAACAAAGAGACGCTTGTAAGTTATCAAAAGCTGCAGAATAGGCAGAAACCTCAGATGGGATTAATATTATTGCATTGGTCCGTTAGTTATGGTTATTATGTTCAGCAGAGAAGAATATTTTTATTAGATTTAAGTATTCATTAATTCCTCAGAATCTTTGAATCCAGAATGGCTCAGAGTTCTGATTCGGTACTCTTTTGAATTTTTTCTCTTTTTTTCTATGTCAAAATCAATGGTTAGAGTTTTGCAGCAGTAAGATAGACACAACTTTCACATGACTCTGACCAAACTTAGATTCCTATAAAACTTGATCAGAAATTTGCAGGAATCTATAAAGTTCTAGTGTTTGTTGAGACTTGGAATGGATCAAGATCAGATTCTCATGGTGTGATGACCTTAGTAGCCTGTCAAATTGTCAAATGGTGTTCTAAAACAGCATTATGTTAGTAAAAGTGATAAATTATCCTCCACACCATTTACTATTTGCTGTTTCACAAGCTAAAATATTTCCGAACAGCCAATCTTATCATCCCTATGTACCAGGGAGAACTGGAACGGGCTTCTTTTTTTTCAGCCAGCTTTCTGGCAGTGGTGAGCAAAAGGATTTAAGAGATTCTCTCTGAGTTTCTGAAAATGTTCTGCTCTCTGCTTGATCTGCTCTCCAACTGGAGTTTCTCCTTTTTATGTGAAGTTCAGCAGCATAATGCAGAGCTACATTTTGTCACCTTTTTGAAATGGCTCAAAATATCAGGCCCAAAAAAATCACCACCTCTTACTTTACAAAATATCTTTTAGGCAAATATTGACGTAGGCCATTATTTGCAAACCAGTTACAGCTAAAAAAATATAATAAATAAATAACTATCATCATGTTGTTACCTTTGTTGTTTGAAGAAACATATGGAGTCTCTACTCAAATTGCACATTAAAACCCTGACTACGCTGAGGCTCCAATGCAGCAGATCATTTCCAGAACTTATTTGTTTTAAGGTTGCCCTGATAAGAGATTGCAGAAACCTGTGCCAACTAAACCCTGCTGCTTCCTGTTTTTTATTTTGTATTGTTTTGTTTTGTTTTTTGGTTTATTTTTTGCACATGCCTCCTCTTTGTCTCACTGGAACGTCTCATCCAGCTTTGATGCACATTATAGAAGTCAACTCATTATTCTAACTTAAGAATCTTTTGTCAGTGGTATTTTCTCCTCTTTTAGCAGTTCAGGATTTCAAATTGCTAATGACGTTTGCCCGGGCTCTCTCCCGCTGAGCTTATATTATCCTCTTTTTCTTTTTCCTCCTTATGGTCTTTGGTTTCACTCGGAGCTCAGCCATTGTGATTAAATTGGTTTATGAAAAGCAGCTCCATGAAGGATCAAACTTGTGGACAGGTCTTTGGATGTGATGTGGTTACAGACAGACACAGTCTAAATCCGTTCACTGCAGCACTTCACTTTAATTAAATGAACAACTTCTCTCTGGTCTTGTTTTTTGTGTTGTTTTAAATGTAAAATGCAGGACTGCTGCCCAGACTGGAAGGCTAGGATATATTATGAAGTAATTGTCATTAAACATACAGCCAAAAGAGTTACAAAGCAGCTTCAGGACAATAAAGTCAATGTTTTTCAGTCACATCACAAAGTCCTGATCCCAGTCCTGTAGAGAACTTGTGGGCAGATCTGAAATGATGTGTGTGAAGGAGGCCACCTTCAACCCTGACTCAGCTCCACCTGTTCTGTCAGGAGGAACGGACCAGAACTCCAGCAAACTACTGGGAGAAGCTTCTGGAAGGAAATTCAAAGGGTTTGACCCAAATCGTACAGTCTAAAGCAACAAAATACTGAGGAGAGGTATGCAAACTTATCATTTGAAAGTAATTAATAAATACATCTCTCACATATGCTTTCTCATTATTGTGGAATTCAGCACAGAGAAATAATTTTGGTAATTCTTACTGACCTGAAATGATTGGTCTGGTTTAACTTCGGACCAGCCAGGTTGGCCGTCAGAAGGCCGAACCCGCCACTGGTCAGAGAGCGAGGACAAAAAGCTGCATTGTGTTTTTATTTTGGTGTATGTAAACTTCTGGTTTCATCTGAAATTATTGATCATGCATCCCTCCTCACTTTAAATGTTCCTATAAATCATCCATCCATCCATGTGTGCATCATGTTTTTTCAGATTCCGTATGTTAACATTTTTGTAGGAAAGATCTGCAGCATATTAATGGTAAACTTTTGCATTTACAGTTTACAATACCATTGTAACAGCATCATAGCCATCCTATTTTCATTGCAATTTGAAAAGTTAGCACTGTGTCTTTGTAGCTCAGTAGTGAAAGGAGCAGAAATGGTGAAGGAAAGTGCGACAGCTTGAATTGTCCAAAGTCCCAAACGTCTTCCACAGAGGCCTGTTTTCCTACAAGAGACAGGTGAGGAATAGAGAGGACTACTTATGGAGCCAAATAGCATGTGTTTGATGGCAGGCCCTTCTAAATCCCACACTCATCCATCATAAGTGGCATGCGTGGACTCTGAAGGCCTGATAATAGCCTTTTGCATTTTCACACCACTCTTTGCCTCGTGGATTTGATCAGAAAGAAAGTGAGAGAGAGACGGAAAGAGAGAGAAAGAGAGAGAGAGAGGACGGAGTGGGAGAGGTGAGGAGGGTGAGAGTGTGTATATATTGTAATAGGGAGGCGGCGGGGGTTAGAACCCCTCGTCATCTCGCTTGCAGTCCTTCAAGACTGCTTGTCTTCTCTTCTTTTCCCCCCCTCGACATTTTAGGAAAATCACTCTCTGAATTGGAAAAGGGACCCTGGGGCCACAGGCGCAGGATCCGTGTTCTCTGGATAATTGACTCCCGTTGCCTGGTAATTCATCGCTTGCATATGCCAGCTAATTCATCAGGAAGAGGAGATGATGCCGACCTCGCACCATGGCCCTGCAGCCCCTGCAAACGCACTCACACACACAGTCATATTTTCATGACTTGTAGGGACTTTACATTGACTTCCATTCATTTTCTACAGCCTAACCCTTACCATACCCCTAGCCCTTACCATCACATACTAACCCTTACTCTAAACCTAACCATCACAGACCTAACCCAAAAACAGCATCTCCCTCATGGGGACCAAGAAAATGTCCCATGAGGGGCAATGTTCCCCACAACCCCACATTGTAGACAGAAATAGGTTCCCATAAGGATATAAAAACCAGGTACACGCGCACACACACACACACACACACACACACACACACACACACACACACACACACGTCCTTGTACATACACACATGTGTGGGCGCATTCATACCTCAACACTTACCTGACGTTTGTAATAAATTGCATACATGTATGCACAAAAAGCACATCCGTAGCATGGAGGGCCGAGTTCGCCCTCCTCCACCTCCAGCCTGCCCAGCAGAGCCAGGAGCCCAGAATGAGAGGAGGGAGCAAGTGGCAAGTTAGAGGATGAAAAGTCCAAAATGATAAATGGGCCGCATTGTGGCATTATGAATGAATTATACCTTGGAAATACCTTGAGCAGTGGCGACTGTCAGCAGGTATCTATACTAATCTGGGTGAAATTATGGCCGTTTTCAACATGGAGGAGGCCGGCAGAGAGCCGTACAGAATTAATTGAGCAATCAGGCCATTAGAGAGAAGCATCATACTGAGCCCCATTTCTGATGCAACTACATTCATCACTGCTGACCAGGAACCCGCCTGCTTTCTTCTTTCTCTTCTCTCTTTGCTCGCTCAAACAGAACCCTCCCATCTCCGACCAGATTAGGAACTGGGCGCCAACAACAACAAAAGCTATCTTTTGTCTTTTTCCTGTGGCCGTGTCAGCGCCACCTCTATTTATCACGGTTGTCACGCAGTCTTAAAGCTTTCAATTTGCACACCTCTTCCCATTTGTTTTACACCCCAGCTCCCCGGCCCCATCGGTGGGTCCGTGTTAAATTTTCAAATGAAAGTACATTAGCAGAAACCCGTCCAGTGATGAATGAGGCAGACTGCACTGCGAGGCGCGGGACATTTGTTTGTATTGTTGGTTTCTGTTTAAAGTCTATCTGGGGGTCCTGACATAATGGTGTGGGGTTAGGATGTTTTAGTGAATGGGACTGCTGCTGCTCTGGAATCACTGCTGGATCAGCTGCAGTTTAGACAGATGAGCCGTTTCTGCACTGAAACACAGAGGGAGGTAAAATGTGATCTGTGGGTCTGCTGAGGAGTTACGGAAGCCCAAGTGGCTGCACTAACATTGGACTTGATGAAACCCAGTGGAGCAACACCAGTAGATGACATGTTTCCACCAATCATTACCATGGAAACGACACATTGGACCATAAGCAATGTGGATTCTGGGCCTCTCCACTCTTCCTCCAGACTCTGGGACCTTAACTTGTAAATAAAATCCAAACTTTATTTTAATCTGAAAAGAGAACTTTTGACCACTGAGCAGTCTTTTCTCCTTAAAGCTGCAGCAAGTTACTTTTATAAAATAAATAAATGTTTGCATATAGTTGTTGAAACTACCACCATGTCTGACAGATTGGTGTGAGATAGCTAATCTGTGAAAAAATCAAATTACTTTTCTTTCTTACGCTCTCAGTTCTAACTACAAACAACCAATCAGATGCAGTAGGAGGATCTTATTGCTGTCAATCATGCCCCCCTCCTTGATCTCTGCTACCATGTAGCTTCTTCCCATCAGCAGATTCTGTCGCTAGTTAGCATGGCCACAGATGATGATGGATAAACAGTTCCGATAACGGTGAGTTGTTTCTCAACTATTGACACATTTAGGAGCAACAACATGAGATTAATTGACAGCACTTAGCCCCTCCTCCTGACTCTCATTGGTTGTTTTTGGTCGGGTATTGGTGCATTTCTTCGGGTGGCAGTAGCAGCTCAGGGAAGAGGTGGAGGAAATCAATGTTTTCACACATTAGCTATTTCATATTATTATGCCACAACATGGTGACAGTTTTAACAAATATGGAAATAACTTATTTTGTATGAAAGTCACATACTGTACTGTGACTTATTACTTGGAATGTGACAGTTGCAAACCTTGTTTCTGGACACATCTGTTCAAGTTGTCTTGCTTAAACTCCAGTTCCAGTTCATGCCTTGTGAATCTTTCCCCAGTCTTTTGAATAGATTGAAATTACCCTTTCACGCCTTTTTAGAAATATTGTAGTATCTAAGATACCAAATGTTTTATATAACCAACTTTACAGAATTTATCCAAACTTTACAGATTTTTAACACAAGGCATGTTTTAACATGAATGCTGGAAAAAAGGCTGTTACACTTGACGAATGAAAATATGGAACTGACTTCCTTTATCTGTAGAAGAGTATACGCCATAGTTACGCCAATTGCTAATGGGGATCCAAAAAACAAACAAACAACTGCCATAGTTTTTCCTTCCACAAAACTTTCCATTAAAATACCTGGAATTAGCACTCTCAACAGCAAGTTTTTTTCTGACATAACAGAATATTGTTATTGAAAAAGAGAAATAAAATGATATCATACCCTGCTTATATATTAAGCATTTATTATATGTAGCTTTCCTTCCTGTCGCAAACTGTCGGTCTCTGTTCATGTGCAGCTGCCATGTCTGCAGTATTTCTGCTGAGTACGTACCCGTACCCCATAGATGTTCTCTGTTTAAATCTCTTTATTTTATTCTAATCTAATGTGATAGCAAAATTATCAGAAAATCTGAATTTAGGGTTTTCAGAAGCAGCAAGACACAAAGAACAGAAGTGAATGCTTGAAATATTTCAGTGAATAATAGTTTGGTATGATTTTTTTTAGATGAATTACTTAACTAAATTAAGCATTTGATTATAGTCTAGTTTTCTTTCTGTTTTCTGTTTCTATAGACAAGAACGCTAACTATATATTTCAGTCGAACCTTGATTGTTTTGTCATGTGTTCACAATCCAGTTAAGCTAAACATGTTCATTGTCATAAATCACATCCTGATAGTTCTCAGACTTCTTCACATCAAACTAGATCACACTCGCAGTTTTTAGTTATAATTTAGGCCACTTTTTTCCTTTTATTTTTTTATTTATACAATGCACATTAATCATTACTGATTTTAGCTTTTAAAAGTACTGCTTTTCTAAGACTGCAGATATTTTTTCATTGAGTCATTAATTTGTTTATTTTACAAATATGTTTCCCCAGAGTATTTAATAATTTTCCTGAAAAAATTCAATTACAATTTATACAAATAAACACGTTTCTAATTCTGCCCCAATAAGCCTGATTTGCTATGAATTAACTCTTGAAGATATTTTTGATCTTCCAAATATTTCAGAGCTGTTAAACTCGCTGATCTGAGCTGATCCAGATGTTCTCTCACAGCTGCTAAAACCGGGAAGGTTTCTTCAGATATCTGACCTCTGCCTCCCTCTAGTGGACAAGCCAAAACTGCAGAAACGACATCCAAAACCGCAACGAAAATAATACACGAAAAAAATAAAGCAAACACAAAGGGATGCACTAACAATATTAGCAATACTAAAAATAATGAACAGAATATATATTGCCATAGAAAATATGGCAAGATCTAAAGGACACAATAAAAAGCAAGTTGATTATCAAAAAAACCCAAAAACCATTGGATCAAATCACATTGAGATTTAAACATTGACTATCTCAAGAGAAGTATCTCATGATTTAATGTAATGTATGCTCCTTCCATAAAAACATCTCCTATGTATACATCCAAACATACCTAGCAGCTGACTCCCAGTCTGGTCAGTTCCCTAAAGCCATCTATGCTCGGATGGAGTAAATGGGTCTTCCAAATGGACCATGACCCTAAGCTTACAGGAAGTGGTTAAAAAGTGGCTTTAGGACAAGGCTTTGTGATCTCAGTCCTTTAGAGAATTGGTCTGAAAAGTTGTGTATAAGGTGCCCTTTAAACCTGACACCCTTCCATTGTTTCTGTCATGAGGAACGACCAAAACTCCAGCAAACTACTGTGAGAAGTTGGTGGAAGGAAGCCAACAGGCTTGACTGAAGTCATGCAGTTTAAAGGTAATGTTACTAAATGAGTAAACTTATGATTTAGAAGATATAAATAAATAAACTCCTAACATATTATTTCTCTCATTATTGTGGCATCTAGCAATGATAAATAATTTTGGCCGTTCTAGCTGACCTGAAACATGAGATGTTTGTTCTGATTTGACTTTAGACAATAATAAAAAAAAAGGGTGTGTGTCTTTTATTTGGTGTATGTAAACTACTGATTCCAATCATGTTGATGTTAATGTAAATAGACCTAGAAGGTGGTATGCTTTTAATGCAAAGCAGAGAGAGGGCAAGGACTTCAGAAGTAGAAGCTGAGAACTTGGTTGTGTTACGCCTCCTGCTGGAACATACTAAAACTGCCTTAATTCAGAACAGTTTAGATCACTTTATTAGTTTTTCGGGTTTGCAAATACACTAAAACAAGATGTTATCCACAATTAGTGATATATCACACTTCAGTAGCAAACAGGCCCCTAAATCAGCATCTTTAGCTGAATTCTACACACAGTGAAGAACAACCAACATACAGAAACTACAACACTTTTACTAGTTTGTGTCTTTCAAATAACAGGCTTTTCAAATGATCACACCTTTGAACCAAGAGATTGAACAGATTCCTCAGCTTGCGAAACAGGTAAAAGCTTAATTTCAAAAACATTGATCAGACATTAACACCAGAGAAAAAGAGGAGTGTGAAAAAGAGGAAGATGAGAAGGAGAGTCCACAGTGGACAGCAACAAGGACAAGATAGTCAAACCAGACTAAAGAATGAGGGTTTTCAGGTACTGCAAACTAGAAATCCAATATGTCTGCCTTGTATATAAAACTTAATGATGACCACATATGGGAGAAAAAAAGATATTTGCACCTCTGAGATTGTGTTTCTCATTATTACATGTCCACAGTACTACACAACCTCCTTTAGAACATGTTGATTCAATGTTTGGAAATTCAAGATATGTGAGTGGCCAGGCTAACTGATATTAGTAGTACATGCTATTCATACTAATATGAATTCATATTAACATGTGTTGTTAATCTCCTAATTATCAATTGATGAATCACATTGGTTTTCTTGTTGGAACAAGAATCCTGGTAATTTTGGCTTAATATTAATTAAAACACTAGGGGGCAGCATAGTTTTTGTTATGTTTTGTTTTTTTTTTCTTTTAGATCCTCAGCATATCTTGGTCTTTATTCTTGTATTCTTGTGTTGGCTCATATTTTGAGTTAGGGTGAATTATAAAATTTTACATTTTAAAGTCAAACCAGAATAGCTCAACAACAGAAAAGGTCGGGTAATACTTTGTATGCTGGTTTTGTATTTCATTTGAGCTTTTTGAGTATCAGTTTATTCATATAGAGCCAAATGCCAAAACATGTCATTTCTTTGTGATATGTGGCCTCTTACAGAAAAACAAATCCTAATATAATGCATTCTTTGAACATGCATTTTTAAAAGAAAATAAAAACAAGCAAAACAGAATAGCATGGGAAATGACTGAACAGTAAGTTATTGCTGAGTGGGTTTTATTGAGCCGGTTTTTCCACATGTTTCGAAGTTTTGTGTTTTCAGTTTTCTTTGAGCTCAGCTCCATCTTCCGGTCACTCTCGCGCCAGTCCCTTGTATCTCGCGCGCTGCTTCCGGGAGGGGATTCGCATTCTCCACGACAGACCAATCAGAGGACAGGTCTCCCAGGAAGCGTCCCGTTGCTATGAGGCTGTGCTGAAGGTTATAGCAGTTCTGGACCGGCAGTTGGGGTGAGTTCTGCACAAAAGTTAAAAGCAACATGAATCGTTGCTAACTTAAATAGCCAGGAAAAGGAAGAAATATTATTTTGAACCTATATCTTAAAATTTTCGCGTCTTCTTTATATTAGCTTGTTTTTTACACAATCTTGGGGCTACAGAAAACCCGAATCAGACGCAACAGAGGAGGAAAGTTAGAGGATATTAGAATTCCTCCATTAAAACGAATACGATAGTTATCTTGACATTACTGTTGCAGCTTGGAAACAGAAAGGTTTTTTGTGTCAGAGGCTCGAGACAGCTGAAGTTTCGGTAGTAACTCGACTACACACGGACACGCCTCTCACCGGGTTTCTGTCCAATCCCATCGCTATTAGTTCTGCAACCGACCAATCATCGCAGCTATGTAAATCGTCTCTTGAATACTGCTGTCTCGGGACTGTTTTAATGTGAAGCTGTCAGATTTGTCTGTCAGACGCAGCGTAGTGGAGTTCAGATAAAGAGTCAGTAGAGTCCGAGAAATCTCCAGCAAAGCTTGGCTGTTCGCTACTTTTTTTGCAAGACGGTCGGATTGAGTTTAATGTACAACATGACATTTGAGGAACTAAGTGGGGATTATTCTCAAGAAAGGTAAATGTCGTTTGTTATGCATGATTTATTTAGCATAAGTAGCTTTGTTCCACAGTAGATGACACCGTAATAGCACCTCTCTTACGGATAAAAGCCAATATGGAGCTGCAAAGTTTCTGTAGATGGACTGGTTTGAGCTTAATGTAGTATATCAGACTCGGTATTGTTTTTTTTGTTGTTGTTGTTGTTGTTGTTTTTTTTAGGTTCATGTGCTGTTTAAAGTGACTCCAGCCTTAATATTAGTTAAGGCTCTCTAATAGCCTTAGCTAATATTAAAAGTATTAGTTACAATTCTCTTAAACGGATCAGGTGGTTAGCAAGAAGATTTATGTGTCGTGTCGAGTTCCAATATTTCTCCTTGAGTTCTGCACTTCACGATGCATTCAAGTACACCTCGTACAGTAGATTGTCTGTATCGAAAGAACCATGACATGATGTAATGTCACCGCTGTTTCTGCAACATTTCCCGAACAACAGCCATACTTAGCTATTGCTACTGTTGTGCTTTGATCGTTATTAGTTGATCAAAACTCTTTGAAATACTTCGCTATAGTAAAATCATCCTTATCACTATCAACCTAAAATCTAATTTAGGAACTTTGAATATTTTTTAATAGCAAAGTCGGACTGTCTGATTTTTTTTATTATTATTATTATTTTTTCTTTCACCAAAAGTAATTTTGGCACAAAACATGGTCAGTTATTATTTTAGGACCATTATCTTAGGAAGGTGACTATCTTTAACTCAGTAAAAAAATGCTTTAGTCCTTTAATGTCCATTTACACCCAGTGAAAACACTTGAAAATCTTACTTTTATAGTGTTGAATAATATCTGGCTGACCTTTTGGATCACATTTGGCTTTGTTTCACTGTTGGTAGTCTATTGCACAACTTGACTTGAATGCAGCGTGGAGTCTAAATGTGGTGGGGAACCCCATGTGGACTGGAGGGACCTCTGTTTGACACAGCACCATTAACGCAGCTCCAGCGACATGAACATGCATGTGTCTGTGCTTTGCAGAATGGATACGGTGGCGAAAGCCTTGGAGGAAGTCCTCACCTCTGCCTTGCCACAGGGCTGTATTACGGTTGGCGTCTACGAGGCAGCCAAGTCCCTCAACATGTGAGTACAGACTGTGTTGCTTGTATCTCTAGCAGGGTTTGCTGGTCGCTACCTCGCCTTAACGCTTTCCTCTCCAACAGAGACCCTGACAATGTGGTGCTGTGCATCCTAGCCACTGATGAGGACGATGTTAAAGACGTGGCCCTGCAGATCCACTTCACGCTCATTCAGGCTTTCTGCTGTGAAAACGACATCAACATCCTGAGGGTCAACAACACCCACCGTCTGGCAGAGATCCTGGGGGGAGGCGGAGGGAAGCAGAGTGGCGGGGAGCCCATGGACCTGCACTGCGTCCTGGTCACTGTAAGTGCTGCTCGCCATGTTTTCTGTTCTGTTCGGCTGTAATTGTGTCTTGGATGGAGCCTTTGATCTCCTGGCTGTGGGCACGTGAGCGAAACTCTTACTCACAGGGGAACTTGTCCGCACTTGTTCCTGTGCCTGTGATAAAGCGATGGCAGAGCTCCTCCTTCTTCTGACTTCTGAAGAATTTCATGTGGAATCTGTTGTTACGCAGAAACAGGACCTGGCAGAGATCTGACTCAAGGATGAAAGAAAGATATTTGCTAGGATTCTAGCAGCGTTTTACATCTATTTTTTTTTCTTTTCAGCACATCTCAGTTTAACACAGCAATGTACTTGTGGTTTTGTCCACTTGTTAGATTTTATTCATTCATTGTTTGAATGATTCTTGTATTGAATGTTTAGGGGAAACAGTGGGTCTGGCTGCCCTGCAGTGTCAGGTGAAATTTACCCTCAGAAAAGGTGGAAAGTGAGAAATTCCTCCTGTTGAACAGTTGACTTTGTGGTAGACTATATATAATCGGCGTAGTGGAAAGTAAAGGCACACAAATAAATCAGCTGGCGGATAAATCAGCTCTGGTTTTCTTAATTTTGGGAGATCAATCAATACTTACACGTGAAACCGATGTGATCTGGATCTAATCTAGCTCTGCAAAGGTCTGAAAGTCAACCACTGTCACCTTTTGCTCTTCAGTGACAGAGGACTCACCGTTAGCTCCGCCCACCAGGTCACGTCTCCATGGTGACCACCCCACTGTTGTAAAGTTGTTGTCACTATATTTAGCGACTTTTGAGACAAAAAAAAATCGTTATGCGCCTACATCTGAACATCCGGCTTTTTAAAGATCAGCTATAAAACTGTAATCGGTGCGCCCCCTGGTGGAAACACCACAGCAGCCAAACTGAGCCAGAGATGGTGTTTGGATGATTAACTTCAGTTTCCCTTCTTGCTTTCAGAGCCCTCACTCCACATCATGGAAGGACCCCGCTTTGAACAAGCTGAACAGGTTCTGCAGAGAGAGCCGCTGCATGGACCAGTGGGTTCCCATCATCAACCTGCCTGAGCGATGAGCCCCCCCAGACCGCGCCGCAGCGAGGAGACCCTGTCCAGAGCCAAATCATTTCTGCACAGGAGGCATGCTTTAAACCCCACCTGACACCATGCTCCCACCAGAGAACCAGGTCTACTGCAACGCTGGTTGCAGAGAGCACAAAAAAATCAAAACAAAAAAAAAAACAAGAAAGAGAAAAAAAACATGCTGTCAGTGTGGGATGTGTTCAAAACCAAAATAAAAAAAAAAGCGTGGGGTCGGAATTTCCACTTCGAACTGGGTTTGTTTGGAGTTAACGTCCGCGGGCCTTGGCGAGCGGGAGGAGGCGGCGGACTCTATTCGTCTGGAGGTGGAAGTGTTACGAAGCGTGTGTGCTTTTCAGTGTGACGCCCCGCAGCTGAACACAAGGACTGTACGCTGTTTGTTTGGCAACGTCTCCGTGGCGATGGGGAGGACCGGGGCAGCGACCCCGGAGCACGGAGCTGCTGAGCCGCTGAGCGGACCCAGGCCTCAGGCTCTCTGCAGAAATAAAGCACTTGTTGAAACACTAGAGCTGCTGCAGTTTAACTTATTCATCACAGCCGTTCATGTTCAGGTTGATGTTCTGATTTCAAAAGGGAAAACCTTCATTCTGTTTGTTTACTGTTTATTCTATATCTATCAACACACCAGCTGTTTTTTTGTTGTTGTTTTATTTTTTTCTAAGTGAACTAGTTCTTTTGTTCAAATTTAAGTTATTTCTAATTATATTTATGCATATTTATGTTATTATTTTTTTTACAAACTTGCACGATTTGAATATCAGACAAATGTTTTCCTGTCAATAAAATCTTCTTGGAAACAAAATGTAAAATGTGTGGGGTTGATTTTTGTTTTGTTTTGTTTTTTTGCTGAATGCTGAGCTGCAGTGAAAGAGAGCGTCACGTGTGGATGGCAGGGGGTCAGGCTGGCCACTGTGGCCCTGCTGTGGCCCCGGTGCCATACCTGGCCTAAACAGAACAATGAGCGGCACAACCCGCCCGCTGCTCAGGCTTCTGCCACGGTCAGCAGGACCGAGCGCATTCATCCAAACAGTTCAACAACTCTCTAAAGAAAAGCGCGTAACAGAGACATCAGGCTGTGATTGTCTAAGATTTGAGCGACTTAAGTTTTGATTTGGCGGCTCCTGAACTGCTGCAGGTCAGAAGAGAGCAGAGCAGAAACAGTTTAGTCAGTGGGTGGTTTCTGGTATGCAGGCCGTTGTATAAGCCCTTCTGAGCCGCTGATTCCTCCCCTCCTCCCCTTCTTTATCCATTAGTCACATGATCACACCAGCAGGTGATCTTCCAGAAGCTGGCTGCTGGTGACGTCACTCAGCTGATGCAAGGCAGGCAACCCCCTCTGAAAGTGCCAAGTCATAATCTGGGCGAAAGGGTGAAACTGAGTTTCACAATCTAGGTCATGTGAAAGCAGCCAGTGGAAGATTTGCAGAATTTCAGGTTAGAAAAAATCATTAATGAGGCATTCATTTTTGCTGTGTCACTTTAAAAAGTTTGCACACCCCACGGGAAGTTTCAGTTCTTTGGAAAGAAAATTTCACATTAATGTATAAATTTCTATTCTTTCTCTGAGAAAGACAATTATGCAACTATACCGTAACCCTTCCTAAAGCTGTTCTAACACAGTTTAGCTGAAATAAGTTGAGAAACTTCTTGTTGATCTCCTGTAGCGGTCTGTATTACAACAAATTTGAAGATGGCTCTGACTGAAGACTCTATTTTTCTGAAAGTTTCATAAAGAGGATGCTCAGGGCTGTCCATACGTTTCTTGATTGTATGCATATGTAATAAAAGTTAAAGTTTATATCATAAACATATACATTTTTATTTGTATAAAAATATATATAAATAAATATATTTATTTATTTGATAACTGATTGTGCAGTTATCAAAAACAGAACTAGCGTACTGTGACACAAGAGATGAGCAGCTGAGCAGGATGACTTTTGGGGTTTTTGTAGCCACCAACCAGTCTGCAGAAAGTCTGTCCCACTCCTCACTTTCAAATCTCCCCTCAACAAATTACATCATCTGAGCTTTGACTAGGCCGTGATCAGCCAGACTGGAGCATGTTGACAGTTCTGAAAGTTTTAAATATCCACAGTGGAATGGCTGATGTTAAACTATTTTTGGACATTTTTTTTTTTAATTCCTCACCGGACTCACAAAGTGCCAGGATCTCTTTTAGTTCTGCTGATCACTTTGACAGTCAGCAGAACTAAATGAAATGTCTGGAGTTTGAAAACAGAAAGCCATTTGCCTCTGAGCTGATGTGACTGTATGTGATATTAAGTGGAAATGAATGTTCTAAGTTATTCGTCACCAGAAAAAACATTTTTTTTTAAAAATACATTTTACAGGAAATATTACAAGGTTTTTACTTCAGTGTCCTTCCTCGGTTTCCACTCTGCCTCACTACATTTTCCAAAACCCACTGGGAGTGCGCAGCATAAAAAGTGCAATAAGAGAAGTCTATTTAGCAGTTGCTATTTTCCTGCTTTAATGGATATAATATTCTTTCATTTTTGGTGTACTGCATAAAGCCACCATTTGTGCGTTTATCTGATTGAACATAAAGTCTTCATTGCTCTCCCTCCAGCCTACAGTCAGTTACTGCCCCGCTAATTCTGGCCTTTAGAAATCATTGGAAAGTCCTTAAGGCTTTTCAGGAATGTGTGACTCAAAGTGTTTCTTTGCCTTCCAGCCGCTCCTCAGGGCTCCATGGTGTCGGTTGGCTCTAAGTGAAAGGTCACCTGTCCTGTGACTGGGGGGGTGTGACGCTCTCTGATGTAACACAGTATTGTTGTGATCGGAGGCTGAAGGTTATTTTAAGCCTCATGTTACAAAAAGTTACTCGCAAAAATGTGGAAGAGTTCAAGGGTTGAACCAGAACCAGACATGGAGAAGCTGCATTCAGCTTCTATGCACCACAAATCTGGAGCAAACTTCCATAAAACTGCAAAACAGCAGAAACACTGAGTTCCTTTAAATCTAGAATTCCATTATGTGTGAACTGGTAACTGGACTTGATTAAAATTTTAAATCGAGTTCATTGCAAGGTTTGTAATCAATTAATCACATTTTAATCAAAAATCAGATGTCAACAAAATAAGCAATATTTTCAAGTCAGAAACCCTTTTTGCTGCTAAATTATTGCATAAATAGACATGTAGCTTTGCTAATAAGCTAACTAATTTAAACTACAACTTGAAAACAGCAACTTTTCCCATCAGATCGGTTTGCAGAAGTTGCTTGGATTTACAGGCGTACCAAACACGAGTGAATTGATTAATTGTGCAAAAACTGTCGACAGGTCAAAATTCATGTAATTAATTAATCAAAAATAAAGCATTAAAGTCTCGTCCCCAGGCTAGTGAAGCATTTAACTGTCAGATATAAAATAAATTCAGGAGGAGTATGGCCTTGTAATGAGAATATTTCATAACAAGACATAAAAATATGCTCCTCTGCCAGATCACGACTTATTAAAAAGTCAGAAAGGGTTCCAATTCATCTCACAGTTTCCTGTAGACGACATCTAAAAATCCCAAGACATGTTCCTGTTTTACTGTTACAACCTTTGATCTTCATAAGAGAAGATATTTTGGTTTAAATGACATATAAATCTTATTATAACAAGTTTTTTTTTTGTTTTTGTTTTTTATCTTGTTGCAAAAATAAAGCTTTCTATCTTAAGCCAGATACTGCTCCTGAATTTATCTCCAAGCTGTTGCGGTTAAATGTTTCTGAACTGGTGTGAACACATGATCACAAGAAAGCTTCCTTGATCTTGATCTTCTTTTTGCAAGGCAGTAAAATAAGCCCTAATTATTTCTTTCATTCTGGTTTGGTCGTTTCAGCACACCAGCAGACCAGTGCCAGCTCAGTTTTGCAGAGTAAGTGGAAAGTCTATAAAATGCTGGCAGAGGTTCAGGAGGGGCCACAGTTTCACATCTAGAGATCCCCATTCCCTGAAAGAGGAACCAGGAGCAGAGCAACACATAGAGGCTGCTGCCAGCAGCTCCTCCTGTCACCAAACTGAGACGCTACTTGGGCTTTGTTATAGTTGGGATGTGAAAGAGTGAAGGGACTAGATAGCCGAACCTCTGCAGCCTGCCCCATTACACACACCCACACACACACACATACACACACCCTTTTCTGTCCCAGCGCAGCACATTCCAACACACTGACACCAGAACCAGGAAAGCTTTTCACAGCAGGAGCGGAGGCCCCCACTGGCAGGCAGAGAGACTGCTGGTTCCCAACATTCAGGCTGTTGGACCGGGCTTACACTGGGCTTATTTAGCATTGTTTTCAGCAGCAAATTCACAATTGCGATGTTTCCATTAAATGAGAAACGCAATGAAAATCACACATGAATAAGTTTGTTCATGTGATAATTTATTTAAAAAACATCATCCTCCAACTACTTTCTGTTGTCTTTTTCTTTATGGTTTCTGCCAGTGGAAACATCCGGTTGCTCATTTTTTACTGTCACTTCTCTTGTAAACTCTGGAGAGACATTCAGAGCTGGTTGTCATTTAGAATGGAGGACATCCAAGAGATTACCATAACTCATATATTATATGTTGATGACCTCGAGAGCCAAATATCTGATGTGATAAATATTGCTTTCTTGCTTGCTAAATATCATCTGCTGCTGTAAGAAGAGAGGTTCTACCCCTTGTTCTGATTTTTTAACAAATTTAAACTTTGTTTCTCCTCACTGAAATATTGTAAATCTCTATATGGAACAAAAAACAAACAAACAAACAAACAAACAAAAAAACACCAGTATGTGATGAGCTTGTCTTTTACAATCTTAAACTCGTGTTTGTGTCTTTTTCTATGTTTCACTGTTCCTGCACCTCAGCAAGAAAAGTTTTTTAATGACTTATCGCGTGAACAAACTTATTCACGTGTGATTTTAATTTTATTTCTTATTTAATGGAAACACTATAATGGTGAAAATGTTTTTTGTTTTTTTTGACAGTAGCAGAAGATTGACAAAGTTTTGCTCACATTTCGAATTTAAAGCTGTAGCTGTGCACTGTAAAGAAAAATGCTGACTCAGCTTGACTACTTTCCTTGTTGCGTTGACTCAGTTTGTTATATAACTTTAAACACTTAAGAGTTATTGCTATGTTTATCAAGGTAACGGTCTTTAGTTAACTGTATTAGATTAAAAGTGTTTAGTTAAGAGATTTTTTTTAAGTTTCCCCAATTTATTTAAGTTTTTACATTATTACTTCAAGTTGAATTTTTGTATATCATTTTTTTAACTACTGTTAAGTTTTTACCACTTGTGTTATTTTTAGCTGTTTTTTTCCTCCTGTTTTCTCACCGCAGACACACCTGGTTCATCCTGCATCACCACTTCTCATTTGTGGGGGAAAAAAACAACACAAAAACTGCTGATTTTTAATAAAGGAGGCATCAACGTTTCACCACTGCTGCTGCTGCTGCTGCTTTGTGTGTGAGAACCGCTGCATCCTCTGCACTACATGTGCAGCTTTAACAATGTGGTATGTATGATCCTGTATGATCTTCCCATTGTGTAAAGACAGAACACACCACAGTGTGTGCAGCCTCCAGCTGGACAGAAACAAGGTTAGAGAAACCCGGCGGACTCCCAGGATGAGCAAAAATAGTTCCTCTGCTCTCCAGGAGCGGAAACTGGGCCTTGGCTCTGTTCTAAATTTAGCTCCAGCGTTCCCTGTTTTCTGAGGGCCGCAGCTCCTGCTCCCAAATTAAACAGGAATAGACCACTAATGACAGGAAGTGAGCCCACAGAAAGGCTGAGACACTCCTGGTCAATATGTTTATGAAGTCTTAAAATAAATCTTCATTTCAGTAGCATCATCCCATTTGGAGCATTTTGATGAAACAAATTCATTGACTGAGTAACTTTACAAACGCAGGGTAGAGTTTCTGAGAGTTTCTTATGTTAATGACTTTGCGTTTTGCTGGAGGAATAGAAATATGACGACACACAGAGGCTCATGACTTTCAGTCACCAGGCTGGAGGAGGAGCCATGTTATGTTGCCAACACACACAAGTGAGCGGTTAAAGAGTGGCACCTGAAGGTCACCCAAAGCAACTTTAGACAACATTTATACAGCAAAATGTGGTCTGATCAGGTGTCAAACAACAGATGAATTTGTGGACAAGCTCCTCATGCCCAGTGTTAATTATGGGGGATGATGTGTGGTGCTATGGGCCTAATTTGAAGTAAAAAAAATAGAGTGAACTGAACAATGATGATGCAAAATATGGAGCCAAAAAAAAAAAAAAACACAAACATTTTTCCAGGACCAGAATCAGTCTGCAGGTAAGCTGTGAGTTCAGCTTTAAGTTAAAACTAAATTTGTTAAAACCATCATCCTGACAGTTTCAGACAGATAATATGTGGAGAGACGGGGCTCCTTCCTGTGCTACTATATCTGTCTGAAGGGATGCTGTGCTCCCAGTCAGAAAGAACCAATCAGAGCCAGGAGGAGGGGCTTAACGCTGTCAATCCGCTCATGAACTGTGGAGAAACAACTTACGCTCCAGGAAAACTGTTTATCCTCAATCATTGGTGGCCATGCTAACTAGCCTTAGCATTCATAATGGGCTCTGTTATGGTGAACCAGCTGCAGTGTAACAGAGGGCAAGGGGGAGGGTCTGAGCAGTGTGTACAAGAGAATGACTGACAGCAGTAAGATCCTCCTTTGGACTCTGATTGGTTGTTTCTGGTAGAGGGGAATAAGACCACAGAGAGAACAAGAACAATTAAGAAAGTCAAGTAAAGTCAACTAAATTATTAATTTGTTTAAATTTAAGTGTGTTTAAATGTTTTTTTTACATTAATTTAAACAGATGTTTAAATTATTAATTAATAATTATTGAATGTAATAATTAAAGTCACTTAAAGTCTCCGACATGTTCTCTCATTATTGTGGAATTAGAAAACAAATACTTTTCATAATTCCAACAAAGCAAGAAAAGTTTAGTCTGATTTAACATCAGATGGCAAAAACAGGTGTGTCTTTTTATTTGGTGTATGTAAACTTGTGGTTGAGTAGGGTTTCTGAAGTACCGACAGCAGGGGTTGAATTTGTTAGAAACATTTGGACAAATCCAGGATGTTTTCCCCACTGCTGAATAAATGGAATCATATTAAAGGTTGAAACCTCTCAGTGAGAGAGATTATGCTGCTGCAATAAAAGCTGACACCTTTACCC
The DNA here is from genome assembly GCF_000485575.1 of Poecilia formosa. NCBI lineage: Eukaryota > Metazoa > Chordata > Actinopteri > Cyprinodontiformes > Poeciliidae > Poecilia > Poecilia formosa. The sequence goes on along the minus strand of NW_006800169.1, from coordinate 810,075 downwards.
GAGTGCCAACAAGCCGGCCTGCATCATAAGAGACCCCAGTCAGCTTCCTGTATTGTTAGTCACTAAGAGGTGACGCGTCATGCTGTAGGAATGTTTCACTTTATTGAGCTTCATCAAATCTCCATACCAATGTTGGTAAATTAATAAACACATTTATCCAACAGAAAAAAAAGCATTTGGTCACAGTTAAATTAACAAGAGTTACAGATTGAATGAAAACATGGCAACACATGACAGTTGTGTTCTTAAGCTTTTGTTCCCAAATCATCGACAGCGACACCCTGAGCCGATTCACTGCAAGTAAGAAAAACAGACGTAGAGAGATGACAGTGGATCAGCATCAGGCGTCCGTATGGTGAAGGCAACAAGAAAAGAAGAAAGATTTTCTTTTTTTAATCGTTTTAAAGGAAATACAACATGTAAAATGATTTCTCATAAGAGGCAAACATGAGTAAGGCTGATTTTATTCCTACTATTTAAATTTACCACAGCAGATAAGGCATGTTGAACTCCCTCCACCTCCAAAGCCCCCCACTTCCACCTATAACACCAATAACAGATCTGGTAGAATAAATGTAAAAGCTTTTATCACCTCCTCCTACAACCATTAAAAGTTCTGACGTTCCTGGAGTTATTTGCTGTGAGTTGATAGGTAGAGCTCACAGTAGTTTGCAACATTTGGTGAGTTTTGTTCAGCCAGAGTGTGCGTGTGCATGTGTGTGTGTGTGTGTGTGTGTGTGTGTGTGTGTGTGCGTAGATACAAAGATGCACCAACAGATGAGTCAGATTTCCAATTTGACTGGAAACCAGAAAGTCTGGTGGACACGGCAAACATCTTTGTTAAATATATTCCACAAAACATCGTTGCTTCTTCCCAGTCGGCCATGTTTGTTTACACTGAACTCACATTTGGTCTCGAGATTTTGGGAAATTTTCTATCCATCATCTGAGTGTTGGTGAGTGGAATCTGTGTGTGTGTGTGTGTGTGTGTGTTTAATTTATTTTTTTTTTCAATTATAGTTTTTAAAAAGGGTTGGAATCTGTTAAATTTGGAAGCTGCAAATCAGACGTTTTAATTGGAAACTGGCATCTCTACTCATAAAAGAGGTTATGAATGCAGTAGTTCAGGTTTCAACACAAAGGGTTAGTTCACATTGGAGGTAGAATCTAACAGTAAAAAAAAAAAATCCCCATTGATCCAGAGTTAAAAAAAAAAAAGTTAATTTGAGATTAATTCAGTGTTTTCATAGGCAGGAGACTTTCCCCAAAAACTTGGCAAGATGAATGGATTTAAAAAGTATTCAACATGGAGAATATATCTGCCTCAATTTTTTTATTAAATAATTTAAAGACGATGTGAAATTTATCAAACTAACAAAAATGCTAACAGGATATTCAATGGAATGTGGATTGTCATTGGTCAGTCGGAGATGTGACCGGCTGTTTGATACTACTGTTTTCATGTACTTTGATTTAATACTACCTGCTTCTCTCTCAAAAAATACATCATGGCAACATTTGGAAATTTTGATCCCAAGAATTTAGTGGCACAAGCTGCACTTACATGTGGAAAACTGCTGCAGTGGTTCTCAATCATGTGAAGAAAAGGCTTTTATAGAAAAGGCCAGTTGGGAGACTTTGGTTGTTGGCGTCCATTTAAGGCAAACCAGAGAGGCAAATAACAGTCACTGCCCACTGGAGACACAATTGGATAAACACTGACAGAGCAAACCCACCACTGAATGCTGCTTTTACTGGTAGAAGAATTAGAAAATAAGTTTGAGACTTTAAGATGCAATCAAACCCACGCAGACAAAGATTTCTGAAGCAGATGAAGTTCACCCTGAACAGTGGCAGGTCAGTAGTTTTGGTCAAAATCCCCCAAACGGGAGCCGCCGCACGGCATTCTGCACCGACTGTTAAAACACCTAATGATATGATCGCAGATTCTCTCTCACCCCTCCCAACATGAACAATACAGCAACGTTGATGAGCAGAAGAAAAAAAGACAAGGCTAGAGGGCTTCCACTACAATAAAGTGCAGGGCTTCTTCTCCTTGAAGGGGTTTTCTGAAGCAGGGATTCCCGCGATGAGGGGGTCGGATTTCTGATGGTGGCTGCAGTACTTCACAATGTCCGCGGAGGCTTGGGAGATCTGGAGAAAAAAAAAAAAAAAACAGGAAACAAAAACACCACACTTTTAGTTCTCTCATTTGGAGATGTTCAGCGCACCAAGGCATCTGGATCGCCGGTTTGGAAAAACCACGATCCAAACCAACATGTGTGTGTGAAAAGTAAAGTAAGCAAAGGCGACACACCAGATCACTCAGAGAGCCTTTCAGTCAACTCATCCCAATAAGTCTCCTGTTTATTATATAAAATCAACTCGTTTGAGCTTTACAGCATGTTATAATCTTATTCCCTCATCAAAAAAAAAAAAAAAAAAACGTGGATTGTTACCTTGATTCTTTCATGAATGTTTGAGAAATCTTTTAATTTCCATGGCAACTGCAGTGAAAAACACCTGGTTGGATATAGCTTTGCCTTCAAGGTGCTGCCCCTCCTCACAGCTGCAGTTTCCAAGCCTCCCTCCCACAAAGCAGCCCTCCCTGTGACTCCCCCACTCAGCTCCTTCAGACTAGCCAGCAGCAGTTAGCAAACTCCAGGTGGTTCTGCAGATTTGTTGAGTCCATTATAGGAGCTACTTCTCAGTGCAACTCTGGTTAAAACATTGTTAAAGGGTTCATAGATGAGCCATGTTGTGATGACATCCTGAAGGTGGAGTTTCAGAAAGAGCAAGAGTTTTTAAAGTGACAGGGGCTTGATTTCAAGGTGTTAAATTATGGAGCCATATTTGGTACATATCACATTTTTATAACAACTGAAGGTAACATAGTCACTGAGCTGTGCTGTAAAATGGCACCATGTGCCCGGAAAATTTATAACATTGCCCCTTTAAGCTCCCATTCCATACCAGCAGCTTTCAGCTGACCAGGAGTTGGAAAGAACACATGCAGATGATCTGATTGAGTCAGAGCCTTCCTTCACTTCATCGGAGCATTGTTCCTAAAAGCCTTGGTCTCTTATAAAACTGCAAAACAGAAGTGGGTTCCTCCTCCTCTTATTTGGCCTTTACCCAGAGACCCTGCCTCTGTTCGCAGTGTGGCATGTGGACTCTGTTGTTCTGAGGTTTTTTACGCAATCCCTTACCTCATTGTCTTTTGTCTCTGTATAACATCCTGTATGCTTTTGAACAGTTGTCTAACTATGAAACTTCCTGACAGCATTTCACACAGTTTTGTAATTTAAATTTGGAAAATAAATATCAAAGTGCCAAGAACTATATATGTCCAGAAAATTATTTTCTCACCATCATTTCTTTCTGACATGTAAGTAAAATGTGATTAAAATTAAAACATACAAATAAATCTAAACAGTGCGATGTGAGCAGATAATGGCTGCTAATTTGCGGTGGGTATAGGTTTCCATGGATATAATATTATTTGTTAAACATCTGCATCTTGACTGAGTGACTCAGACATGAGAAATGTTAAGGTGAAATAGCAGTCCAGTGTTCTGCAGTGTTTAAAGCCAGTGCTTCTGATGTTTTATCAGACACCAATTCAAAGACATGTGGTCAAGACCTCCTACATAATAACACTGACTAACCCCTACAGGGTTGCAATCTACACCACCAACTAAAGGGATAGTTCAAATACTACAGTAGTTTGTTTATATGTCTTGATAAAAAGTATTTATTTATGATCACTGTTAAATATTTTGTGGACCCAGATATTGTGTTTATTTGGTTTTTGAAATCTTCACGTTTACAATGTTGATTCTTCTATCTGACTTCTGTGATTCTGTCTGACCTGCTGGAAACTTTTGGGACAAATCCAGATTGATGGTGACCCATTATTTCCCTGTCTGGTCTCAGAGTTAGTCCCAGCTTGTTGGCTTTCTGTTTCTCCGACTGTTTTTTGAGAACTGATCACAGGTTAGGTTCCCAGTTATGGCACAGTACCAAAATTAAGACTGTAGGGCATCCAGTGGTGGCTACTCCATTGTCACAGGAAGCTATATGAATTCTGAAACTAGCTACCGATCTGACTAATGATAGGCTTTCACCGCAAACTGAGCAGCCGGCACTGGCAAATGAAAAGGAGAGTATTCACTAGCGTTAGCCTTGGAGAGACTGGTGACTAGAATGATTAGTCCAGTCACCCACTGAAATGGGGTAACCTCTACTGTCCATTAGCATGGATAAGCTGGCATTGGAGAGGCAATTAACATGTCTAGGCTGGTCAGCTGCAACTTGTATTATTTTCTTTAAGGAAAACTTCATCAGGAAAATGGTTTGCGTCCATGACCGACTGCTTGGAGACCCGTGGTACTGCACTGATTATTGGATGAAATAGAAAATTTGATAAAATTGCACCTAGAACTACAGAGCACCCAAGGGCCAAAACACACTGGATCCGTTTTGGCATTCAATCTGATGAACAGTCGGGTCAGATGATGTACATCACCTGGAACTGGATTCTGGTAATGTCATCGGGGCCTTGCAGATTGCTCAGAATTCCTTGAGACTGCGTCTCCGAGTGTCCGACCAAGATAGACCTGAGGTCTGTTTTGGTGTAATGTCATGAGTGCTATGGGATAAAGAAACACACGTCTGCTTTGAGAGAAAATACAAACTAAAATCTTTTTATTAACAAAAAAAAAATTAAAAATTTTGCATTTTGTTCGAATAGCTTTTTCTTTACTCCCAGATTGGCTTGTGTTTACATTGGTGGGATTTCTAGTACATACTCTCACGTGAATATTCGCTATCAGGAGTCCACTGATGAACTGTTGAGTTGGAGTCTTTAGCGCCAGCTAAACATCTGATTGTAGCATGAAAATGTCTGACTTAAGTGGTGTGTATTGGGGGTAAGGAAGGAAGTGGAAAGGAAAACAGACAGCAGCAAGGTTCGACAGTCTCAGCCAACGAAGAAGTTTGTTCTGTGGTTTACCTTTATCCTCTCAATTTTCGCCTCTAGTCTCAGCTGCTGTACGGTCTGCCGGGCCTGGCTCAGGTTATTGGCACTCGGAGCTTTAGAAGACATCTTGATAAGTACAACACTGTAACAAGAACAACAAAGCAAAGCTTTATCGTGGCTGTGGAGAATGTGGGATATCTCACATGTCACACCAAGGTGGAATTAAACAAACACAAAGTAAAGAAAATGGTCAGGTCAGAGACAGATCCAGAAGTTTTTCAACCCATTTGGATAATAGCTATATATTTGTTTTATTTCTTCATACAAACCTAGCTGGGATATCAGCTACTCATGAGCTCCTGCAGCAGCTTCTGTAAGTACAGAAACTCTTTGTAGCAGTTCAGACTCCTTCTGATGTCATGCCAGTACATGATGTGGCCACATCATTGAGGTGATGGGTTGTAAACCCCTGTGAGGTCGACTCAACCAATGCCAGGACCCTTATTTTCCATTTCCTGTTTCTGTGAAGCACCAGCACCTACTCCACAAACACAAGCAGCCAAGGTGGAAACCCAGGTCATAAACCTGGATCCAACACACAAGGAGTAAAAATAAACCAGACTGAGCCAGAGTGGATTAAAGCCTTAATAAGGTAAAGATGCGAGGATTGATAGGAGATCCACTTTAGGAGGTTGATGCGTTTATGACAGCAAAGCACGGCAGTCTGGACTGTGGTTCCACTTCCTGTTAATCATTACCAGACCAGCTAGGAACAACAAGCCCGGACACATCACCCCATCCACTTGCTGCTGGATCACAGGTTTTACTCTCTGGGTTATTTCTACTGTTGTTTGGCTGAAGTTTCCCATTAAAAAAAAAAAAAACACACACACATACCCACACACACAAACACACACACATTTGTAACTCTCTGCAAATGCCTTCTTGAGACAACACATTTTCCAAACCTACTACTAAGAAGGAAACTGGAAGCTTCAAGTATAGGTTCTCTCCACAGTTTATCTTTAAAAATCATGGGCTGACTAAAATGTTGTATAAAATCTGCTGCAGTTTGCTGGCATGCTGTGGACAGTTTGAGGTTGTTGGACATCAGCCCCTCAGGATGAGACAACAGATGACCTCAGTAAGGACTGGAGGTCATTTTCTACTTAATGCAATACACCAGAATGATGCAATAATAGTAGTGGATATATAGTAAAACTATTAAGCTCAACTCATGCTAATGTTTTAGGAGATATGTATTTTTGTCATCATAATTTACAAGCTATAATAAAGATATTGCTTTGAAAGTTCAACAAATCTTTGATGAATAACATCCTTTTGCTCATGTTCATTACTGTAGTGTATTCATCATGATTATCACAGCGTATTTTTTACCCATTTTTATGTATGATATATCAGAGTCTACATCGGTATCAGCCGACGTTAGTCACTTTTTAACATATCGGTATATCAGAGTCTACATCGGTATCAGTCACTTTTTAACGTATCGGTATCGGTCCAAGAAGTAAAACTGGGCCGATGTAAGGATTTATGTTTATTTCAATCATGACAGTGATGGAGATGCAGTGCAGGTTAAAAGCAGAATGTAGGTGGTGTGGTCACCTTTACACACTGCTGAAAGTGAAAGGAAATGTATACAACATAGGGAAATATCAGTTATCGGCCATAACAGCAGTAGTTATCGGATAACAATATTGCCGCAATTTTTATATTTGTAGAAAAAGGTTATCCAACCTCAATAATGAAGACCTCAATAACTTCAAACAACAGCAGTAAAGGAATGTGCGGTAAATGTAACAGTTCACAGGGTGACTCGTCCACGTTCACTTCCACATGATCTTGTGCATGATGGATAACTTCCAGGCAGCGCTCAGAAAGCTCTACTTTTTGGGAACAAAGGATGAAGGAAGAATTATGACAAAAAACGGAAATGGGAAGGAAGTAAACTCTCTACTTTGCATCCTCTTCCAATGAATGTATAATCAGTGTTTTATTTCCATTCAAGGAAAAGTAATCAGTCTAAAGAAAGCACCTCCCAGAATGACTCAACCAGCTAACTGATACCATCTCAAAGAAACATGAAAGCTTCTTCCAGCAGAACGCAGTGTGAACATCCTAAGGAAAACCTTCCTGACTCAGTCGTAAAGGAGAGGCCCCAAAAGGCAGGATGGAAAAAAAATCCTTTCATCCATTTACAATGAGGGCTGTGTTTATTTATGTCGTGTAAAAGAGAAAAGGGTGTGATTCTCCATTACAGGGGTCACCAACTCCAGTCCTCGAGGGCCACCATCCTGTAACTTTTAGATGCGTCTCTGCTCAAACACACCTGGATCAAATAAACTGCTTGTTTCCAGCTTATTGCAGAGAGGAGTGAATGCTGGTGAGGGAATTCAGACATTTTGGAGCAGAGGTGAATGTAAAAGTTGCAGGATGGTAGCCCTTGAGGACTGGAGTTGGTGACCCCTGCTCCATTACATGAGAATCGCTTTATGTAGAAGTTATTGTTCATTACACATAAATGCAGGGATAACAATTCTGCATTTTTTGTGAATTTCTCTTTATTTGATGGTGGAAAATTAAGGTTCACAAGTGGGACTGAAACAGGGAAACCAATAAAGTACAATGAATAAAAAAAAAATAACAGGGAGTGTAGTGCAGAACTAAGATTGATAAACTGCTGTTGGAATAAGACTGTTTTCACATGCTGTTTTTGTTTGATGCAAACCCCTAAAAACATTAAGGATGTCCAACTTTACAAAAGGAACTGACCACATTATCATGACAAGTTTTGTTTAGAAAGAGCTTATTAAAACCAGAAGATTCTCTGCAGAATTTTTACACGTCAAGTTAAATAATTAGTTTAGACAAACAGACTTTAACATTGCGGTTCAAAGTCAATTATTTTGAAGCAAGAGAGTTGTAACAGGCTGAGCATGGGATCATTTATCATGTTTTTGTGGCTTTTGTAGTTATTATCTTCCATGTTTGTCATTTGTTCAGCATATTGTTGCTTCAGTCGTGACTTGCTGTATGTAAAATTAGGCTTTGCTTTTAACATGCATCATGTGCACTTGACCCAGAAGTGGCCGTCAATCAAAAGCAACACTTCATAGGCTAGACAATAAATCCATAATCATGATAGACACGTAATTAATTTCAATAGATAATACGCCTGATAGAATATTCAACAATTTCATTGAACTCCAGTGCAGAACTGCACAGTATTCTGGGTGATGTAGGCAGGGGGAAGGCCTTAACCGCTCAACTTCCCACAGCCAATGTCGATGGCATCCACTTACTCACTCTTTGGTTGCCTAGCTACAATCTGTTGAGTAACTTGTGCAGCAGCAGTTTAAGGTTTTGGCACTGTGTCTCCTAACGGCTTAAAACTACATAATTTTCCAGACGGAAAAACTGTGTAGTTTTAACTAAAACAGGAGAGGTCACCCTGACAGTTGGCAGGATTTCAGATATTTTAAACAAAAAAATAATATCATCCAGTATTTGCATAGTACCCCATAACATGAAAGTCTCATGTCCTGCTATCCCAGCAGTGGCTTCAACAGTTTAACAGTCATCAAAAATACTTAATGAAGACGAAAAAAAATCAAGATACAAAGCTAGCATAATTCAGCATAATGCTAGCTGCTTATTCAAACCTTTGTTGCGCTATTATTCACCACTTTTAATGAATCTAGCTGTTTCACTTCATCTATTTTTCAATGTGCTTCACAGCTGGTAACAAACACGTAGTTCACTGTAAAAACCCATCAACTTCTATGTCAATTAACTGTTTAATGCAAAAAATGTCTGAACGTTTTAAAGTTTTAAAACCTACTGTTTGAATGCATCACAAGAATTTCTGAAGAGCAGGGCAGAAAGTGGCAGAATCCACAGAACTGGCTCCAATTTGACCTGCAATTAAAGGTCTTGAAGAGTAAAAATTCACCATTCGTTTTGTGATATCACAGGCTCAAAATAATTAATTATGATTAATGAAAGGTAATGCAACACTGAACTGACTAAGCTGCTTTAATGCTGACTTTAGCACAGTATCAGACTGGAATCAGACTGCAAGTTGCAGGAATGTGATTTGTGAATCTTAAGAGTCTTACAGAGATCTGCCTCTACAGCTGACAGAAACAACATACAACTATTCTTTTGCACAAGACATCTTTATTGTGTTACACAGCTTCTAGGGAATGTAGAGACGATGCAGAGTTCTGCTAACACAGAATAAAGTTTTGCAGGAAAGGCAAACCAGCCAAAGTGTGCAGAACCTGTGATGTGATGCCAGCTCTTAAGCAGCATGATGTGAGGCTCTAAGAGAGTCAACATTTGAACTCCAGTGTGGCTTTAATAACCACCACATACATACAGTAACCTGTAAAAGGATCAGAAAGAAGACCACCCCTTTTACAACATAACACCACACACACGTACACACATACACACACACACACATATACCAACAGTCAGGCAGGACCACCTACTGCCAACACCACACTGCTCTACTGTACCTTACACACACACACAAACACACACACACACACACACACACACACACACACACACA
>NW_006800169.1:772830-800484 GCF_000485575.1 Poecilia formosa | reverse complement strand
ACACACACACACACACACACACACACACACACACACACACACACACACACACACACCAACACATGCGATTCATTAGCAGTTTTCAAAGCGCTAAGAACAGGGAGCTATTATGAGTCAATTCCATTAATACGGCCACTCAGAGATGAAAACCCGTGTTTTGAGACTCAAACTGTTACTATGCTCAGGCTCAAACCCAAAGAAAACTCTTAAAGGGGTTGCTGACGAACACAAAGACTTCCATTAAGAGGCGAATGAGGAGCCGGTCCCGTCAGCTGTACAGTATGTGTGGTCTCTTCAGTGACTCTCCGAGGCTTTTAGTGCCACTGTGGCTTTTGTCATAAAGTAACACTGTTGGAAGTAAGCTACTCTAAGGCGTAAGAGCTGTCTGATGCACTTCACTCTTGGCTAACAAGAGGTGATGAAAGCCATGAGAAGTATTTGGTCTCCAAAGTCTCCCATGTATGGCTGGATTTTCATCTAACTAACACTGTTAGTTTAGGCATAGAATACAAAAGTCCCACCAAATTTTATACTAACACTGTTATTTGTGCGAGAGGCAGGGCATACACCGGGGTCCATTACAAGTCAACACAGAGGACTGACAAGCATGGTCACACACTCACTCACACACGCACATACACGAATTCACAACTACAGTAAGTGCATTTCACAGTAGCAAATTAAGCTAACTATAGTCATGTAATAGTCCATCCAATAGTCATGAAAATTGTAAGCAAAATTTAGAAATGTCGCAAAAAAAAGAAAAAAAAAAAAAGAAAATGCAAATCAGGTGTGTTTTCATCTACTGCTTTGGAGCAAATCAACTAGAGCTGGACCAATCCAACAATACAATGTATTGGTTCCAATATTGAAAAAAATTCTATATCAGTTATCTTTAACAATGTGCAGATCTATTCAGTCTAATTCTATGCTTTGTGCTCTGAGCAATATCATGTTTAATTATTTATTTTACTTTATATCAAGAATTCCTAATTTCACTTTCTGAAGCATTTGAAAGAATGTTGCCTTTCATTTTTGCATTTTTGACCAAAATAGTCAACGTATTGTTTGTCAGTTTCAGTTTATTTACTTATTTTACATTGGCTGTTCTACTCTTAATTGTACTGACTGAACAAATTAGTTGTTATTTTTACATATTTGACCAAACTTATGAAGTTATTGGTGTATGCAAGTTTGCTGCACTGATGCAGAACTGATGCAGAGTTACCAAATTAATCAGTAGTTCAATACATTTCTGTCTGGGTTTAACAGAAACATCTTGCGTCAATTCAGCAGTTTTTCTGTATTGGATCAATAACAATCAATACTAAAACTCAGATATTGGTATCGTGTCAAAAGTTAAAAAAAGTGGATCGGTGCGTCCCTAAAATTCAACCAGTCTACACAGAGCATAATTGCATCCGATGTTGATGCTACATATGGCTGTAATAAACAGGAAATGGAGGTTGCAAACTAGTATGGATCATACACTTCTGAAAAAGCTACTATGGGAGAAATGAGGATGAAATGATAAGATTCATGGTTGGTGTTTGGTTGTTTCTTCTGTGCTCAGTTAAATTTTCCAATTTGGTTGTTAAAAGGAAGGAAATGTTTTCTCTCTTTGCTCGTGTTTTCAACGTTTGTAGTGATTCTTTGTCAGCGGCACCACATGGCGCTCCATCAACGCTTGTACATTATGCCACAGAAACATCAATTACAAAGAAAACCTCAAGAAAAAGTAAACATGACAATGAAAAATGCTCCCGAAGTTAAATCCATCTCTTGAGTTTAACCAAAAAAGTTCATTAACACTTTGGAATAAACAGTGGAATAAAAAGATACAATCCCATAAAACGTCTGCACGATGCTTCGACAAATCCAGTCTTGAACTTACCACATAATTGGTGCTTCAACAGACCTCTTTGGAGTTTATTACACAGTAGACTGAAAATGGTAAAGACGGTCTGCTTGTTTTATAGGAATACAGAGCAAAGCAGGGAAGTAACATCCAAGTTTGCAGTAATTCTGTGGATGTTCATTACAAGCAATTTTCTTGAAGTTCTTACAATTTTTCTATAGACAGAATCTCACAATTTTTTTATCCACTGTGTTGGAGCGTTGTGCAGTTCCTGCTAAGCAAGGCTTTTGATCTTATATTTTCTACAAGAAAAAGTAGTAGAATAACTAAGCTACGCAAGCTGTTACAAAGCAAAAAGTTACCAAATTTTTAGGAGTGAACCATTGCAGTTTTCTGGCTAATCACCAATCTTTAAAAAGCTCGACCTGCTGATTCCGATTTAGGCTCACACAGACTTTTTTTTTGTCTGACAAGTTGTTAAAGTTGTCACTAAGTTGGCAACACTGGGTCAACTGTTGTTAAAGGGATCCAAGATTAGTTGAACATGTTGGTCTAAATAAGTTGTAATTTTCTTGTCAATAAAAAAAATGCTGTTTGTGATACGCAAAAACTCAGAATTACTTCATAAATTTTATATCTCGTGATATTTTTCACCCATGGAGGCCGCCATGCTTTCACCTGTGCATGCTGGGTTGACACAGTCTGGTCTGTTCTGCACTGGAATCTACAATGTAGACACAGGAAGGCTAACTTTACCCAACTTACGTTTGAGTGGTGTAAATTTAGACAGTGCCACACTGCGTTGCTGTTGGCTGTTATTTAAAAATAAAAACTAGTGAGGTGAGTCTGGATTATTTCCCACATGAAAAAAATAAGAGTGTAGTGAGAGAGCAGAACACAATTGTCTGTGATTTTCACATTTGCTGAGCTTATTATAGGAGCAACTCCTCAGAGCAACACTGGTAAAAACATTGCAAAAGAGCTAACTGGGGAGCCATGTTGTGATTAGCAAGGTTCCTAACTGAAGGTGGAGCTACAGAAAGAACAGGAGTTTTTAAAGAGACAGAGGCCCAATTTTTAAAAAAATTAGGAAGTCAAATGTCTTTTAATTCATATTTTTTATTACAAGTGAAGGTAGTATAGTTATTTGATTATGCTATAAAATGACACTATGTGCCTGGTAAACATAATACTACCCCTTTAAGGAAATCGATGCACCTACAGAGTTCTGCTGTAAGCTTCCTGCTGTTTGGAGGAGAACCTATTAATGAACATAATAAAGACTTTTCCAAAACAAAAAACTCAACCAGTTTAGGAACATCAACACCAACTCATTCCCCATGTGCGACCATCTTTCCTGATAAGGCAGCAGCTTACCGTTTTCTTTTACATCGGATCACTTCCTGCTATTCCACACATCTGCATGTACATAATTGTGCAGTAATCTGTTAAACTCCAGATGTGAACTGAATCGGATGTAGCCCTTTATTGATGGAAAAAAGCAACTGACTGAATCCACCAGCTGGTGTGAACTGTAAACGGCTGAACTGCAATATGTAGACAGATTGTCTGCTGCTTCAAACAAAAGAGTTCAAAACTTGGATTCCAGCCACAAACCGGAATACTAGCTCTCCCTTGTGTAAACCCACACACACACACACACACACACACACACACACACACACACACACACACACACACACACACACACACATGCAATTCTCCTCTTTCATACTTTCCCTCTACAGGCCGTGCTAAAAGTAGCCTTCTCACACACAGTCAGCACTTTTCCAGCTGGCTGAAAAACTGTCGCCTGCTGCACCTCCAGCACGACCCAGAGCCACTTCTACCTGCTTTACTATAAACATGGCCCTGTTCTCAGGTGGAGGCCGGGCTTATCAGGGGCAACAACACTCAGTCATCAGTCCTGCTGCTGAGTAAAGGAGGATTGTGTTTATCAAGTGGGGGGAACTCTGAAAAGAAGGGGTGAGGCAGCAGCACTGTTCATAACGCTGGGAGTGACATCACCACTTTCCCACCAGAAAAAAAGGGACGCGGCGCTTTCTGTTCGCAGCAACAGTTGATGAGAGAGGAGCTTTGCGATGTTTCACAGCAAGTACTAAAACCACAAGCTGTTAGAAACATCTACACCATTATGGCATAACATTACGACCACCCACAGGAGAGCTGAATGACATTAGTTGCGTTTCCATTACAAATGTGTGCAAATCTTTGTCTATGTTATGCTATCGAAAAAACAAGATTTTGCGATTGCGGTGCTTCCATTAAACACAAATCACAACTAAAATCAGATGAGGAAGTTTGTTTATGAGGTAAGTCATTGAAAAACATGCTCTGCCATCATCAACTACTTCCTGTCGTCTTCTTCATGGTTTAAGCCAGTGTCAACATCCGGTTGTTGATCATGTGACTCGAGATGTGGAAAAAAGTGTCTCTATTGCAGTTTTCAGTAAAATAAATGATATGGCTAAAAAAAAAAAAAAAAAAAAAAAAAAAAAAAAAAACTCATCCTAGCATCAAAACTTTTTATTGAAAGACAAAATAGGCATTTCCCTTAAGCAAATTTATTTTCAAAATGTCAAATTGCACAACTATTTTGTCAATGGAAAAGCAACTACTGATTATTCTTCGTTGTGGCTCCAGTTAATGGGCGGGACATATATTATTGTTCTCAAAGTTGATAAGTTGGACACAGAAATATTGGGGAACTTAAGGTGGAATTGTGACAGTCAGGGCATTTTCCCACCTCATAGTCCAGTAGATTTTGTTTGATTGTTGACCAAAACATTTGGTCCTTTTTTTTGCTGTTGGTCTTTGGACGAGCTGCACTGAAATGTGTATTTCCCCTCTGGGGACTAATAAAGTGTATTCATTCACTCATTCATCCATTTTCAGCTGCTGTTCTCTTTCTGAGCAACCTGTTCTTCCTGGTCGCCTGTGGGGGCGCTGCACCAACAACCAGTGAAGGAAACAACACAAAAACCTCTGAAGACACTTAGCGCAACTTCCTCCTTCATGACATGTGAACAAAAACAGAGTGACGTCAGATTTTAGTAGTTGTAGGATTTCTCTTCTGTCTTTGGTTAAAGACCACAAACTATTTCTCCCGTTAGTGACAGACACACATATCTTTTGGGTGCATTTACCCAGAATTCCCTGCGCGATAGTTTGCTTCCTGCTTTTGAAGCGGTTTCCGGTTCGCTTGCCGTTCACATAAACATTCAAACCACACCAGAGTTCACTTCAACCGAACCAGAGTTCGTTTGTTTGGTCCACATCAGAATTTGATTGCGCCTTCACACCTCTCCAAACGAACTGGAGTTTGATTTAAACTGACTCAATGAGGCTGGTATGAATGCACCCTTAGACAACTGGATTGGAGGAAGTCCAAAACAGCATGTTCACATCATGAGCCACTTGTGTGCATGAGAAGGGTAAAAAGAACTCCATCTGAAGAGGAATTACATGAAAGAGACTTTCACTTTGACTAAACCAGATGGTGGTGCAATTCTAAATATAAAAGTCAGATAAATGGGGTTTGGGTTCTGATCCCAAACTTCTGTTTCCACTTCAGAGAAATACATAAATGCTGATCTGCAAAATTCCTAAACAACACATGCTGCCTGCTCATACAATGAGCCTAATGAAGGACTTACTGTTTGGTTAGAGCCTGGTGGCCGAAGAAATATGTGGACGAAGGATATGTTTTTTTGTTTTTTTCTTCTACTTTTGGTCTCATTTGCATAAAATCATTTCAAATCAGTTTATTTTACAATTCATCTGAAATGAATCCCCTAGGTCAGCAACATTTACAATCTACAGAGTTGTTTCTGTCCTTAGTCCAGCTATAAAAAGCATGTCAAATAAAATGCAGTTTCAAGCCCAATGACAAAAAACAACATTAAAATCACATCTAAAAACTGGTAACTGGTACTTCTACTGTCATAATGTTATGAAAATTCATGCAAACAAACAACTAAAAACTGCTAAACTTTACATTTGTTGTATTTATGTTTTTTTGGCTGTCTATAGTTTTTCAGACTGCAGACCTCTGGCTTATTAGTTCATGCAAATGACCCCAGAAGCAAAAAATAATAATAATTTTAAATTACATATAGTTACTAACACGAGGGATGTTATGGAAGCATCAGTTTGCAGTAGATTTTGAGGTTATTATTGCAGCTCATACTCACCAACACACTGAAGGAGAACTGTACAGTGTGTTCTTTGAGGGAAACTCTGGTGAACCACAGAGCTGCAGGTATGGCTGCTGAGATAAGCGATGCTAACATGAACCCCACCCATGCAAACATTTACTGCTTTTTATGACTGCCTTGCAACTGTTTGGTTGCAGTTTTCGACGGACATCTAATATTCTGACAGAACCAGATATTTAAAGGGAGGACTGCAGGACTGTTTGAAGGAGTGACAGGGAAATAACAGCTCACAGTGCTGTGAAAGAGTTTCCTCTATATCAGCTCTACAATGTTAGTATTCAAGCACCACAATGCTGCAACTTTTGGATGAATCTCTGCCTCAACAGAGATTCAAAGGCTGAATTACCTCCATTGCATGTAAGCTGGTTTTGCAAAGATCTGGTCGTTAACCCTTTATTTGAATCAGGCGTGATGGACTGGCGACCTGTCTGGGTGACCCCGATTCTCGCCCGTTAACCACTAGAGGCACCAACACCCCACTAGGGATAAGCGTGTTAAATAGTGTTGGAGAAGGGATGTATTCAAAAGTTACAGTAGCTGTTTTTCCATCTAAATGTCATGCCAATTTTTTAGTGAACTTTTAAAACGTCACAAAAAAGAAAATATAACTCAGCTGGTTAGGAGCGAATCAAGCAGGCTAAGCAAAGAGTAAAATTGTCAGATGTTAAAGCTGCGCTTGGCTGTAATAAACACAATGTAGAGGCCTCGAATTATCAGGAAAAATGTGGAGAATCTTCCCCTCCCCTGATGGAGGTGTCACGCATCTGGTAAGGTGCAGACCCAAGAGTGGATGGCAGCGTTTGCTGTGTCAGAACTTCTTCAACTAATGTGTTTCCAGCTCCACTTTACTGCATTAACCGCCTCAGGAGAGTGTAAAAAGTATTTTTGCAAAATTGAGAAAGTTTAGAATTTTGCCGTTTCCATCATCCTTATCTGATGCAATACTTCAAAATAAGAAAAATTAAACCCTTGCTCTGTTGACTTCCTATATTTTTGTCAAAAATTTTTACCAATGGACAAAAAAAACATGAGTAGATAAAAATGACCTGTTTTTTAAATTATTATTTCATTTATTACTAAATAAAGTTATCCAAACTAAGTTTTTATTATGTAGAAATGCAGTTGCACGTTTAGTGAAATTAATTGTGATTAAACACTTCTTTTGGCCCAACACAGATAATTGTTAGATCCGTAGAATCAACCAATAGGAAATATTTGCCTGATTACAGCTGTTACTGTCAAGCAAAGTCCAACAACCTTTTCACACAAGACCAGGTTAGTTTGCAGATTTTTTTTTCTTCTTTGGAAATAAAAACATAATTTGAAAACTGCTTGCTGTATTTACTTAGGTTAAGCTTGTATTACTTTATTTAAGGATCCAAAACATTTAAGGAAAATAACCAAAAAAAAAACAAACATAAGAATTCTGTTAAGGGCAGAGGTCAATTAATTTGGGTTATACCACCATAACAAAATAGCCATTAAATCCAAAGCCACATTGTGCAGCCTCTGAGAAACCAGATAGCTGTTCAGTCCTGTAACCTGCATGTCTTCATAAAAGACAAGAGAAAAATACACCCAGCATTCTGTCACAACTGCACCACACTCCCAACGTCTAGTCAGCCGGCAATAGCATCCAAATATGAATTCAAATATGAATGATATTACCGAATGCTATTATTCCCTGTAAGTGCAACATGAATAACAAATTTATTTTAAGGGCAATTCACTTTACGTTGATGCCCCATACAGAGGGTACATTTCAGTCTCAAACAGACAAGTTTGGCTGCAGGTTTTACAAGACAAGCAAGTTGACATGAACTCTTTTCAGACAAAAGGAATATTCCAGGACTGCAGAGAAAAGCCAAGTGTCACGTTGGATAAGCAGTGCAGCCGTGAGACAGACTGCCAAGTGGGTGAATGTGATTCCTAAGACATGATGTTATTTCACAATGTCTGAACATGACAGAGGCTCATAGAAAACTCAAATCTGACAGTGTCAGGGTCTGCGACTGGCTGACAGGATGACGGATAACTGCGATAAGACGGTAAGAGCTCTAGACGAAGCAAGTTGATTTCTACAGTGTTTAGACGAAACAATGCACTGTTCCTTACAGAGCATCTCAGGAATAACAGACAATTAAACATGAAAGAAAAGACAATCAGAAGAATGAACAAAACAAATGTTTTCAGCTGTTCATTCTTTAGTCAAAAGCTGCTGGAAACAAAAATGTTTTCAAAAGAACCAACTCTTTGTGCACACTTCAGGCTCCTGGTTTCCTGGAGCTGGTCAGGACTTTGGCAGCACCACATAAATGAGCTGCAGCAGTCAGATTGATTTTTTAGCTTTACAGGAACCAGCATAAACACCGATTCAACAATTTAATCTACAGAAAAAGACAAGCAGCAGCTTTTCTGTGTCCTGCTGGACAAGAAACTTTATTGTTTTTTTTTTTCAATGACAGTAAGCTGATTTGGTAACAGACTGTGTATGGTTGTCAAAACCTAAATAAAAAACTTAGCCATGTCTTAGTACACTTGCAGTGGTTTTAAAGATGATGGACTGAGCAGAGCTCTGTGCCTTGGGATATTGTTCCCATCTCTGCTTTAAACTTCTCCACAACGTCCTCCCTGATGTGTCTGCTGTGTTCCTTGGTCTCCATGAAGCTGTTTGTTCTCTAATGTTCTCTAACTAACATCTGAAGCCTTCTTTAAACAGCTGTGTTTATACTGAGATGAAATTACACCCAGGTGGACTCTGTTTACCAATCAGGTAAAGTCAGAAGGCAAAGTGGTCAGGTGGATTTTATTCAAGGCATCGTGGTAAACGGGGATGAAGGCATACTTTGATAGTTTTTATTAGCATTGTAATTTCCTGCCACAAATGTAGAAACTTCATGCTTTAGACAAAGGATGTGAAGCAGAGAACAGCTCTGTGATGTCAGCTAGAGGTTCCACTAAAAATAGTCCACAGGTCTGAGTTATAGCCACCTGTTGTGAGCCAGACTCTGACTACAACAACTCCCAACTGTTGCTAAGTGTAAGCACTCTGAATGCCAGCTGGCTATCATCCAGATTAGCCAGGTCTCTGTAGTTTCCACGGTGGTGCCTATGAGCCTCTGGTTCCTTGGTAATGAGACATTATCAACCCAGGAACAGCCCAAAAACAAACAGAGACCTTTGACAGATAATGCCGTTTGGACGTCACCACAGACGCACGGAGGGTGGCATGTAGGAGACACAGGGCAGTGTCTCATTGCATTGCTCTCGCGAAACAAACGCCATTGTTGACCAGAACCTGCACAAAAGGCGACCCGGCGCAAGCCCGGTGGAGTTTGCTGGAAATGTACACATGGAGGAGGAATGAATGGACGAGAGAGAGCTGCAGGCCTGCGACCGAGGTTGGCAGAGATAAGAGTCTGTGTGTATTATGAAGGGGGCTGGGGTAGTTCAGCTGGAGAAGGCTGGCCTGCAGCTGTGTGTATGTTGCATTTGGTCTCATGCCAAAAAAATCTAGAGTTGGCGACAGGAACGCCGTAAAACTTAAAGCTATTGTGAGTGGCTTGCCTTTCGCCTCGGTCCCCCTCTCGCTCTCTGTGAAAGCAACTATTCACCATGGAGGCAGAGAGACACAACACAATGGCTGTCCATTTCTGGTCCGACACGGCCCTGCCTGTATGGAACAATAAACAAACGTATTCAGTCTTTCCAGGCCCCGCCCCTGAGCTCGACTGCCTGCGTTTGTGCTGCCACTACGGCAAAGGTGGAAGAAAGAAGGTCAAAGGTCTGCTATGATGCTCGTCGGTCGCAGCAGATGTTAAGAAAAACTTCATGCATGGATGGAGTCATTGATGGGTTGCACGTCATGAAAGGTCATTAGAAAACAACTTAAAGGTTGTAAAGGCGCTTGTATTTTATGGAAAGAGGAAATGGGATTAGTCAGAGGATGACATCAACAATAATGAAGTGCTTGTTTTGCAGACAAAGGGTTGAATTTGTAAGTCCAGGGGTGCAAAGTCTAATGGTTATTTGGCTTTAAATATGTTGTTTTACAAGGTAAAAAAAATACACTCAGTATACACAGCTTCAGGTCATGCATCCATCTGTTGTGTTCATATGTCCCTTTTATTTGCTTCTGAGCTGCAAGGACTGGAAGCTTCAGGGGAAACCCTGATGCTCTCACCACCATACAGGAGATAATGCATTTTAAAAGGGACATCAGTTTAAAAAACAACAAAAAACATGCCATGTCAATAATTATTTTAGCTGATTTAAGGGATAAGTGGAAAACGTTTTATTATTACTGCAGTCAAACCTTTCCTCCAACCGTTAACCAGATTTAGCATTTTTCCACGTTTTTGCTGATGAAGTCCAAGTCTCTGGGGTTGGAAGGCCTCCTTGCCATAACCATAATCTTTAGCTCCTTTCACAGTTTCTTTGTGAGAATCAAATCGGGACTCTAGACTCCAAAAAGTTGCCTTTTCTTCCAGTCAGAAAAAACATGTTTCTTCTGACTGGAAATTAAAAGGATTAAATCTGCTGGAATATGAATAATTTTGTACTTAACTGTAACTCAGTATAGTAATGATGGACAGATCAATTGACCACTGATGAATAAGCGCTCTTCAAGCAGAGGCTTCTGATGAATCAGGGACCCCCACCCCCGCTTAGTATCTGCCACTATTCAACACTTCAGTAAAGTCGCATTATATATGTTTATGCAGATTTATTTAAGTGTTTTTTCATTGCCTTTTAAACAATTTTTGTTTCTGCATGATTATATTTGCATTTTCTACATTCCCTCCATGTTTTCTAATAAAGGGGATTTAATTCCATAAGAATGTGAGATTCCAAAATCAGCAAAAGATCATAAATGCAAATTCAGCTCAACTGAAACATAAGGGGAGAAAAGGGAAACTCAGCAACACACAACCAACCCCCTCCCACCCACACGCACACATACACCTCAGTCCAACATGGCTAAGTCAATGTTTTGCCACAGCATCATTTATTCAGTGACATCTGAGAAGCGCCACTTGCTTTGGTGTGTCACGCACACGTTAAAAGGGTTTTGTCTGCATACCTCTGAAACTTGTCCTTACATGTCAGAGGTCAACAGGCCACCAGGGACACAGGTTTTGTCCTTTTTTCCAACCTCTAAAGGCCAAACATGCAGACATGGTTACATTTAAAGATAATGAAAAGCTTATGGAAATAAAATCCCGTATATTACGAGGATTGGAATCTTTAATTTCTTTAACATAAATGTAAATTAAGATTTCTTTTATTCCAGTTGACATTTTTAAGCTGATCAGTTTCTAGTAATCTATGACTTATTGTTTTATAATCAGAGGTGCACTGTTTGCAGTTTTCTGAATGATTGATGTGCTGATTCAGATTTTTCCCAATACCAATTCATTTATCTGAAAAGTTCCTAAATATACCAACAAAGTTGCTAGCCTGGCAACTGTGGGGTGACTAGTGTTAACCACCAATGTGCAGACGTGACCTGGTTGGGGGGGGTGTCCCGACAGAGGCTGATTTTTAGACCTTTGTGGAGGGAGATATAAGATCAGTGGACAAGATGGAATTCACATCCAAGAATTGCCCAAAACTAAAGGAATTAGAGAGCGTGGTTGGACACCATGTCTAAACATGAGCCATTTTCTCCTACTAGTGCTAGGCACGCAATTGTTTCACTTTTACCCAGAATGCCCTGCGCTTCTTTTGCAGCGGTCTCCAGTGCACTTGGCGCTCACATACGGATTCAAACCAAAACAGAGTTCACTTCAACCGAACCGAGACCTACGTTTGTAGGTGGACCAGAGTTTGCTTTTTTGGTCCACCCTAAATTCCAGTATTACAAACTTTTAGATCCATATCTGCTCCAACTCTCCTGAGTCAATAATTAGGCCATTAGCAGGGCTACAGAACTCCAATGCATGCTGAGGAGCAGCTAATTCTCCTGCTCCATTCTACCTGAGGGTTGGCACTTGAAAGAACTAATCTACAGACATGGTAGAGAGAGGAAGATTTCTCTTTCTTCACAGCTCAGTGAATATTCTACATATTTGATATTCTATCAGATGTGCAATAGATGTGTGATATTGATCACACATCCATTGCGATTATATATATATATATATATATATATATATATATAGTTATTAAGTTGTTGTCCAGCAATAAATGCACCTGAACTAAACATTGGATATTTCTGAAATGTACCATGTGATATTATGATGCTATTATAAAACATGAATTTATTTCGAGGCAGTAGGCACATCTTTACCAGGGGTGCCAATAAGTTTGCAAGAACAGGTGAAACTTAAAAAGGGACGTGATCCTGAAGAGTTTTTAAAAACCAAAAGACAGGAAACAAGGGGCATAAAGAACAAGAAGTCATCTTTGTTTATTTTTTTGTTTTTTGTTGTTTTTTTTTTAAATCTATGAGCGCTACCAGAACGCCATGATTCACACCATCAGTACGTATGAGGGGCAGTTTCTGGACAAACAGGAACAGGAATGCCAGGCATGTGGATGATCAGCAGATTATTACACATGAGCTCACGAAACAAGTCACACAAGAAACAGAAAGTTACCGCCCAGTGAAATTAGCCTGCTGATGCATGTGTGGAGAGGGGCGAACCAACAGTACAGTAATACTGCAACAATTCTAACACATGTGCAAAAAAAAATATGAACAGCAGCAGAATGAACATCTGCTGATGATATATGAGATCAGCATCGTCATCGTCATCATCACTACATTTTTACAGCAAACTCTTCACGTTTGTTTTCCACTGTTTCAAAGTCCAGATTAGAGAATTTATGACCCGTTTATGAGCCAGTTAAAGGCCTTAGTTGGAGCTGAACAGGAAGACAGGTTGAGGTCATGGCAAACAGAGGAGAAAATCCTTTTATGAACACAGAGCTGTGGGTCACGTGGTTCTGTGATGAACAACATGGAAATAGTTTGTGCATGAATGATCCATTTTGTTTGTTTGGTAACAAATGTGACAACATGAGACGTTTGGTGAAATGGACTGTCCTGGTGTTGATTAAGCGAGCTACAACTCCCTGCATTTTCCTGTGTGGAAATTTCCCCAACTGCGCTCCAACAGCTCTTCAGCTGAACGGGGAAAAACGGGTGAGGTGGAAAATGAAAGAATGGGAATTCGAACTGTCCCTGTGCTGGACTCAGAAACTGAGATTCTGAATGTGTCCCATCTGAAAACAAAAACTAGAAATGTTGCCCAGGAGGAAGCTCACAGGGATTTTAAAGTAATGGCAAAAAGAAGAGGAAACACTGAAGACAAAAGTACTTTTGGTTTTGATTCTATAATATGTGCAGTGTTAGCAATTTGAAAGACGCATAAAAAATCCCTCTAAATTCCCGTCAAAGTGTAGAGTTTTCAAATGCAAAAGGAAAAAGACACATGATTTTCAAAACTACTAAATGGATAATTATAGAATGTTTATGTATTTATGATTTTATTCAATTTCCATCCGTCCATTTTCTGTACACCCTTTTCCCTAGTGAGGTTGGGGGGGCTGCTGGTGCCTATCTCCAGTGAACATTTCGGGTGAGAACTAGGATACACCCTGGACAGGTTGCCAGTCTGTCGCAGGGCAACACAGAGACAGACAGGACAAACAACCATGCACAAACACACACACACACACACACACACACACACATACATACATACATACACACACACACACACACCTAAGGAGAACCTGGAAAGAGAACCCACCAAGCACAGGGAGAACATGCAAAAACTCCATGCAGAAAAACCCCAGACCAGGAATCAAACTCAGGACCTTCTTGCTGGAAGGCAACAGTACTACCCACAGCTCTACTTTATTTAATTTGATACCCCTAAATAAAATCAAATGTCACCTAATTAGCATCATGAAGACCAAGGAACCCAGTAAACAGGTCGGGGAGAAAGCTGGGTTATGGGGTGCACCGATTTCCTTCATTTCTGGTAATCAACCGATAGTTACATGTGAAACAGATTTTATCCATCAATCTCAAATTCCTCCACAAAGGTCTGTAAATCAGACACTGTCTCCTTTTGCTCTGCCGTGAGAGGACTGACTGATCCACACACCAGGTCACATGCACAGTTTAACAATCACTGTATTTAGCAACTTTTCAGACAGAACAACTAGCAACAAACCTAGCAACTGTTTTTGCTATTGGAGACTTTGGCAACAACTAATTTTTTTAGTTTGGTTAAATTAGTAGTTTTTTTTTGGGTTAGAACCTAACCCATTCTAAAAGCTTAGAACATCTCAACGATCTCTGTTCAATCAATCATCTGAAGATAGAAAGAGGACAAATCAATGGCAGACTTACTAAGACAAGAGGGCATAAAGGGGAATGTGTTGTGATTAATCAGAACATGAATGACTGCTCCCACAGTTTCAGAGACATGTTGGGTAGAAAGGGGCTCACATTGTGGGTCACTTCCTCTGCAGCCCTCCCCTAACTCCCTTTAAAAATGATCCCTGCCTCCTCATCATCCTCATCTTCCCTTCACTTCCCTCTTTTCATGCTTGGAAACTAATTTGTCCAGCAAATATTTCAGGCTGCCAGATTAAGAGTGTCAAAGGGCTGACCAGAGGAGAAGCTGCCGAACAGGAAGCATCCCTGGTGCAAAATGGGAAGCCTTGTTCAGAGCACAATGAATTCTGTAAATCACGGCAAACAAAAACTTGGAGGTCCTCCTAAGTGTGAATGAAGCACCTGGGTGGAGCGAGTGAACAGACAGGGAGTCTGTGCAGAAGAAAAAGAAAACAGGGTAGGATTGTGCTTCCCGCCTGACACACTGCGGGCTCCACTGACTTTTAGGAGTTTGGTTTCTTGTTTCAGAAACTTGCAGACGCTCTGCCCTCTAACTACAGGTGTCCCGACTGGGCCTCAGTGACAAAGCACACACTGCTCTTTGTTTGGAGATGCTTTGGGAGTCTAAGGAAACATGAGAATCCATCAAAGTGATGCTGGCTCTGGGACAAATTTACACGCCAATTCCACCACAAGCAGTTGTTAATGATTTATTTGTCACTGGAGAGCAAAGTTGGGCTGCACGCCTCCGAAGCAGCTTCTACTTTCCTCCAGGAGTTCAAAGGGTCATGCCCCTCCCTCATCCCGGTCATGATATGTGCATATTGTCAGCATTATCCTTCTTTTCTTCTTCCACACCTGTATAACAGGAAGCTGCTTTACGCTAGCTGAACTTTCGCCCACTCTCACAAGACATACCCAAATTTGGACTTCTGGCTTATGAAATGCAGTGAATGCCGGAGGAAACAGGATGAAAGGAGCTTGCAGCGGGCAAGCCTTACTGTACGTGGGAGTAGTTGGGAAGTTCTTCAACCAGTCAGACCAGACAGAGGGACCCACTTTACCGGCTCTACCAACCCGGGGCGAGAGGAAACCACACACTTTCTGTCAAAGGCTTCATAAATCAGATTTTACTTCTACTCAGATGCAGCCAGGGAAACGCAATGTATGTAGAACACAACATACATTCTGATATTCTGAGAAATGCATTAATTACAAAATTCGTTGGATTGAGTTGGTAAATGATTGATTTTTCCATGAAAAGCCTGTGTGTTTGATTAATGACACCCTGCTTGTGTTTGTTATGACTTGGTCCTTCCAGTAAATAAACCTGAAAGTAATATGATATGTAGGACCCCCCACACATGCAAACTGAACTGACTAATGGGACAAATGACGAAAAAGTTATTCATGTCACAGAATCAGTACACACAGACACCCACATACTTGCACGCGCGCACACACACACACACACACACACACACACACAAAACAAGCTGCACAATGTCCTGTGCTGCAGGTTTAGCCCTCTTTTAGACACATTTCACACATTCTGGTTCTCTCCTGGGAACAAACGAGTAGATGAAGCATTATGGACCCGTTTCCAGTATGTTTGGACCACCTGGCAGTGCCAGGGTGAGAGATGGTCTGTTCGTTCACAGGTCTGCACAATTAGGAACAGAAAAATCAGGCAAGTTATAAAGCTGACATCATGTAGAAACACTTACTAAAGTACAAATGGAGCAAAGCCAAAGTTTGTTTTTCCCCAGAAAACCTTATTTCTGATTATGCGGTTTCTGTTAAAGAGCTGAACTCCTGCAGACGACATACTTGAGGAAGATAAGAGATCAGACAGCACCACCATGTGGCAAGAAAAGAGTATTTCTCAAAGGTATAAACAGGTATAGACATGGATAATTATCAGTTGCTTCAGTAGCTGTGTTTCCATTGACCATATAGTTGCACAATTTGACATTTTGAAAATAAATTTGCTTAATGGAAGTACACCAATTTAAAAAAAAAGGTTTTTGATCATAGATTTTGGCTAAACTTTCACTAAGCTTCAATGGAAACATTTTCGCATCACACAAGTCACATGATCAACAATTGGATGTTGCTACTGGCACGAAACACAAAGAAGCCAACAGGAAGTAGTAGGAGGATGTCGTTGCGACATGTTTTATGATTCATCGCATGAACAAACTTATTCACATATGATTTTCATTGCATTTATTCTTTAATAAAACACAGCGATTGTGAAATTGTGTTGTTTCAGCATCAGCAGAATATTGACAAAGTTTTGTGGACATTTGTAATGGAAATGGAGCTACAGACTGGTGATTAGAAACAATGTGATAAAGATAGCTTTATCACATTGAATTACACAAATTCTAAAAATCCATCTGTTAACATGCAACTAAATAATCTTGACCTTTCCTTTCTGTGAGGACAAAATCTCACTGAACTAAATGTACAAAACTTCCATGAAGGGATGACCCAATCTACTGTTTTAGTAAAAACCCCAGAACCAGAGGTGAGTGGTAACTACTTACATTTAGTTCAGTAACTTTTTATTTCAAAAATGACTTCATTAGTTTAACTGGGCCATACACCATTATGAAGTAATACTCTAAAGTAAAACTTCTTGCTACTCCAGCCACCATAATTTCACCACACGGACAACAAAAATGTTTTAACCAAAAATGTAGCAGACAGACATACACCTTCAGGTTATGTTGAAGTGAGACCTCTTGTTCATACACCAGCTTCAGTGTTTTAATGAAATCTATCTGCTGAGCTGTTTGGAGGTCAAGGAAAATATTCTGTAAGCAGTTCATGCGGTCACTGGAAGTTTTTTATCCTGTTCTAACATAAACAACAGGGCTGCACCGATTTTAAAGCCTAACCTGATGATTCCAATTTTGCCCTTTACAGATTGTTTTTTTGTCCAAAAAGTCATCAGGTGATTTCCAAAGACAATTTGTTGCACCTGGTTTTATTTATGACCATTAAAGTGAAGTGGAAAATGCATACTACACCAAAGGATCCCAATAAAATACATTGAAGTTAGTATTGTTGTAGGATGGGGTGTAAATACATTTTGTAAAGATAATGTATTTACACCCCATTAAATACATTAATGGCCCTTTGCTCTGCAGAAATTTATATGAATGCAGAAGACGAACCAGGTCAGATTTACAGCTCATTTAACAGACGTTGACTGTTCCAGATCTGATCTCACCCAGCAGCCCTGGGTACAGTTTACACTCCAAACACAGCCATTTACTTCCTGCTCTCCATCCAATCAGAGCCAGTGATGTGTGGCTCTGTGTTTACAGTATAGAGACTTAAGTGTATTTAGTGTTCTGAAGTGTTATCAATTAGAAGGAAACAGAATGATATCCGGTGGAATAATAAACAGATCGTGAAATTTACAGATTGTTTCAGCACCAGATTATATAACTTATTCTTTGCCCTTTGTTGTCTTTCAAATTTGCTGTTTGTTCTTTATTGATCTCTCTGATGCTTTCAAAGAACAGCTGGATTTATACTAAAACTAAATCAGGAGCTGATCATTTCACCCCTTCTGCAACTGGATGTTCTGTACCCACTTTAAGAATAGAATTAAGGAGCTAATCTAGAACTAAAATCTGTTTCTAAAACTAAACATACCCAACCAGGGATCAACAGGGATTAAGAGGAATAGAGTATAATAAAGTTTTCACCAAAAAAAATATGCAATAAAATACATTCTGTGACACTGTAGATTTTCTATGATCATTTATGTCAGATATGCAATAGTTGAAGTTAATGGATACAAAATGACATGCTAAGGTGTGTAAACAGAAGTAGAGTAGGGGTCTGAAACCTGTGGCCCCAGTAACTCTTTGGACCAATCACAATGACTTATGTAAAAGTGATAATGCAGGTTTTATATGAAACACTTGCATTGAATTTCAACCAAATGAAACTAAAAGCACAAATATTTTTTTTATTTGCTTTCCTTCTATTAATGATGGAATAGTGTTACTAAAATCCTGTAGTAGGAAATGCATCCATTCTCTCTTTGCTAACATTTTTATGTTTTTCTCTATAGTCTACAAAAGGAGATAAAATGTTCCCAAAGCAAATATTTCCCAAATATCATAAGCTGTCTTTAATCAAAAGGTCAGATAACATTAGCAGCTCTAAGTAAGATATAGACTCTAAAGGTCGTTGACCTCTGAAATTGGCAAACTAATTAGTGAAAGAAGAAACTGACTCATAATTGCACACAGATGGACTCTTTAGTGCCTGGATGACTTCTGAAGGCTGTTGGTTACACTGGATTTTATTTTCTGATTATAAAAGGGGCAGAGGACAAATAATGCAAAGTTAGAATTTTATTTGTAATGTAATCTGGGGAGAATTTTTTTTCATTTAATTCAATTAAAACTTCAACAGTTATGCACTACTTAGTATTGGTCTTTTAAGTAAATTCCCAATAAATACATCACACACGTGTCATGTGACAAAATGTTCCAATTTCTATGACCCTATAATTTGTTTGCAAAGCAACATGCTTTCAACCAGAAGAGAACTCCAGATGGCGACGTTGAGTTGAGACCTGATGTTTGGTATAACAGCAGAAACCATGAACTCAGCCTGGAGTTACATTCCAAAACCACTCCTCTACAGAGTCAGAAAGGTACTATTGGTGTGATCTTTTAGGTCCAACATGTTGCTGCAAAAAAAATAAAAAACCATATAGCCTCTCTGGAAATATTAATACACCTTCTAGTTTTAGTAAAGAAATGTCACAGAAAGCCTCACGATTGGTTGGTGACATACAAAATGACATCTTTAACTGTGAGGAGAAGCTGTGGGGTTGAAGCATTATAACCCATCAGCTCTCAGGTGCAGTCAGATGCTCTGCTGTTGTGTGGAGACATTACGTACCAGAAGTGAAAAGCAGACAGAAAGTGCATCGACAGCAGTGAGGAAACCGAGCTGCAATCACAACATACCATCTGAAAACCATGACATAGTTTCAGAGATGAGAGGAGTGAAAGGTGCTGCCTCTCCTATCCATCTGAGATTGTTGCTACAACAACACTTCCTGCTAGGCTGATGACTCAATTAGTAAATTAGTGTTCCTTATGCTTATGCTGTTCACTATGTGATCTACCTGGCCTGCTTCAGGCCAAACTAAACAATCTCCGCCCTTGTTGAGCGTTTTATTAAAGTAGCTCTGCTAGCTAACCGATTGATGGGTGTGTCTGTATGTGGAGTCTCCACCGCTCTCACTGCATCTACTCCTGCATAGGGTGGAAACCAAGCAAAGCAAATACTCAGCTGTGACACAAACAGTGATGTGAAGAAGCGTTTATGCTCCTCCTCTTTACACTTTGTGGTCACACAAATATTTTCTTAAAAATAAGAAAGTTCTTTAAAACAGAGCTGATTAGTTTAATTTGAAATCCAAATCCATAATTACTCCCAAATTTGTTGCATAGTTTGATGAATGACTAGAGACAGCCAAAGTTATTACGTGGGTTGTGGGTACTATGCCCGAGGTTTTTTTTATTATTAAATCTTTATTTAACAGATAAAAGCACTTTAGATCAAAACCTCTTGAGCATAGCAGTTGTGACAGCACTAATTTAAAGATGTTTTTGGTTGTTTTGTTTTTTTTGTTTGTTTGTTTTGCAAAAAGAGTTCAATGACACGAGCAAGCTGAGTTTTAGTTCAGCTTGCGAAGTGTTCCAAGCAGAAGGTACAGAAAACTAAAATTGTTCCCTTTTTCTGTTCATACACAAGGAACATAGAGGTGCAAACAATCCTTGGAGCAGAAGGCATATCTGGTTTCTGCTTTCTGAATAAAAGTACTGTACATAAATAATTAGGAAGCAGGTCAATAGGAGACTTGTGCACCAGAGTAATCCGGTATGAATGTCCCCTCATAGGCAGGGACAACATGCTAGCTTTACAATACAGAGCGCAGTAACTACCAACCAGTACACCGGAGTCTAACCGAACCCTAAGCCTGCAGACAGCTGTTGAAGCACAATAACAATGCACCACAACAGGAGCAAATAGAAGATAAAAAGATCGAGAATTGAGTCCTGAAGAACCCCACAAGACTCGATTCTTGCAAGATACCAAGATCCAGGCTCTTGGTACACTTCCTTTATCCTTTACCTGGTACATTCTGTCATTCAAACAGGAACAACACCAATCCAGGGCTAAACCCTCAGTTCCATCCCAGTGTTTCAAACCAGAGATATACTATGGTCTACAGCACTGGTCCCCATAGTCGGTCCTCGAGTGCCGGCATCCTGCATGTTTTAGTTCTCTTCCCGGTTTAGCGCACCTGGATCAAATGATGGCTCATTAGAAGGCCTAAGAAGAACACTGACAAGCTGAAAAGGTTGTTACCACCACCAGGGAGAGAACTAAAACATGCAGGCTGGGCCTCAAAGACCGACTTTGGGGAGCATCGTCTAGAGTATCAAACACTGCAGTAAGATCTAAAACAGTGTTTCTCAACCCTGGTCCTCACCAAATTATGTGGCCCTAAATGTGTGTAAATGAAATATTACCCAAAGATCCTCATAACCACACTTAAACATGGTAGTGGCAAAAATTCACATTGAGCCCAAGCATGAGTCCAGATCAGCAGAAAGTTTAACCTTATGAGAGAAAAAATGACATTTTGAAATGGCCTAGTCAAATTTCAGAAC
Organism: Poecilia formosa; assembly: GCF_000485575.1. NCBI lineage: Eukaryota > Metazoa > Chordata > Actinopteri > Cyprinodontiformes > Poeciliidae > Poecilia > Poecilia formosa. The sequence continues at coordinate 779,310 of NW_006800169.1, read as the reverse complement.
TAAATTCAACAGATTACCTGAGTCTGAGACATTTGAACTTTTCTATGTGAGAGTGTAGAAGATGTGGGATGCTGATATAAAGCAAAAAAATAGACAGGTGTTAAAAATGAAGCATAAAGTGGCTTAGCTTATGCAAACAGGCTCTTTAAGGAATAAATCACATTAAAAGCTTTAAATTATTTATCCACGTCTCGTTTTATGACACCACCTAATCCTGGCCTTTTAACAGGGGTGTGTAAACTTTCAAGAGCAGCTCTCATTCTTTGCTGAGCGCAGTTTTCTCTCTCCGTTTTGCTCTGTTGGATGAGTGTGAGAAACACGCAAAGAAAATGTCATGAATCATTAATTCAGCGAAGGAAGTAGTAGAGTCAGTGAGGGACGTCCTGCCTCACCAATCTGTGCACAGAGAGCATTCCACAGCCACCGCTATGAGGAAACAGATCCCGGCTGCTGAGGCGGCTCATGGCATCGCCTCTTTGCTCTTTTCAGAACCTGTCCACAAAGCTGCTGAGCGAGTCGAGCAGCATTCTGGCGCAGACTGAGAAGATGCGCAGTGCCCTGCGACTGCGTGTTCCTCCCTGGGTTTGTGACTCAAACTGAAATTCAGAGTCAATCTCGAGCCACATCTGATTCCTGCATCGAGCAGAATGTTGTTTACGTCATGATCTATTTCCATGCGCCGCCTCAGCCCTGTCGTCGTGATGAACTCACTTGTTCCAAGTTTTAAATGCAGCCGGAGTAAAAACACCAAGACGACTGATCCAACGCAGCAAAGTCTGACTTCTAATCAGAGCAGCAGCAGAATTCATCCCAAAAAGCAACACAACTGCAAGGGGATTCGCCAATGTGAAAATTTGGGCCAATATTGATATCCAATATTAATATTGCTGCTATGGTCAATAACCGATATTTGCTTCTTTTTTTATTGTCGTGTAAACAAATCAAATTCAGACGTTAAGATTGAGTGACTATACACAGAAAGAAAACAAAATGTGTGAAAGAAGAAAACAGTCAAGTGTCGTCCATTTGGTGTTTGTTGTACAGAGTGATCTTGTTGATATGGTAGAGGAAGAAGAAGAAGAAAATAATGATAGTAAAAGAAAAATAACGCATTACATAGTAAAGGAAAAGTTATTATAGTTTATATATTTAAATGACCACATCGTTGACATTGCCTCCTCTGCTTCAGTTAAACAAACACCACATGACCAACCTCCCACACTCCCAAAACACAAAAAGCAAAAAGATGGAAATAAATATTAATGCCGGCACATTTTAAACATGTCAGATAGATGTTGAAAAAAGATTAACAGCTACCGATACCAATGTTGATATCGATATATTTTGAATCCCTAACAACTATGTCACTTTGTTCTTGGCTGCTGTTATAAGCTGTCCATTTCGTCAAAATAAAACCTGAGGAACAGACATGCAGCGATTGCAGTTTTCCAGCCGATCACTGATATAAGCCTGGCGCAATAAAAAATTTATCAACTAATTGCATAACTAATTAAAATCAGCCTGATCATTTCCATTCTGACGATGAATATGGATTATGATGTCTAGAGACATCATAATCTGGTTATTGTGGTTATTGTGTTTTATTCTGAATGTTTGAAATATCTTCCAGTTCCAGTGTTAAATGTTCTGTACAAAATTAAAGTTTATTTTATTGCTTTTAGAGAGGGTGAACTTGATTTATTATGCCATTTTCAATTTATTACTCGAGAATGATGTCAAAACACAAATATTACCGTTTATTATCGCAATAATTACTCAGACAATTCATCATCCAGCAGAATTTGTCATCATGACAGGCCAACACCTGATCTTTAAAAAGTCTGATCCAATTTGGCCATTCCGATTTTTTTTCCCCTTTTTTTTTTGTATGAAAATTCAGTAAATATAGCAAATTTGCTAAGTTGGCAACAGTGGGGTAATTATTAACCATAGACATGACTTGGTGGGCAAGTCTTTCAGAGCCCACTCTAAAAAGGACTGTGGCTGAGATAGATTAGATCCGTTGAACTCCTAAAATAAAGGAAATTTATTGGTGCACCCTTACAGAGGACATTCGCCAAGGCAGGGAATGGAGCTGATCCTGGGCCTGAGGTGGGCCACTGGGACTGATGGGGATGGAGAGGAGGCTTTGGTGGAGCTGAATGGGATACTAATGAGTGGCCTTATCAACGGTTGGTCTGTATTCTGTCCTCTAATGACCAGGAGGGTGTGTGTGTGTGTATGAACAGAGCTGTTGATGGCCCACATGTAAACATCTCCTCCTTCTTCTCTTCATCCCAGCAGCGCTGATGGAAACCATCATCCTCAGCCTGGCTGATTAATCTACACCAGTGCAGCTGCTCTGTAATAATCTATTTGCTTTTCAAAAGGACTCCCTCTGTGGCAAAGGTAGGTGGAGTCGGGGGAGGGGGGGGGAGAGAGGAGCAAAAGGCCGACAGGGCTGAGGAGACCTGTTGAAGAGCCCACTGGTGAAAGCAGTGAGTCACGGTTTACTGTGGAGAGGTAGCAGCTGCGTGGAAACTGACACCAAACTGTCCGCCCAGACACACTCAGAGTCAATATGTAGACGAGGACGGTAAATAACGTCTCCACACTCAACACCAACTGTTGCTTCTACTCAAAGCGGGCCGCTGTAAATGAGAGCCGACTCCGACACACGTCAATCTTACCTGCCCGGTGCAGCGTGGAGTCAGGTCAAACAGGTTCCCGGTGACTGACTGGAGCCGAGCCGTGTCCGTGGGGAAGCTGGGAGGAGACGGTTCCCTCTCGGCGCTGTGTGTCAGCGCTGCTCTGTGAACTCACCGCGGATAAAACCACCTGTTCTCTGCCGAGACGCCCTACAGCTTCACTTTCCTCGCACAGCCTCCGTGGGTGTTTAAACCGCGGCTACTTTCTCGTGGCGTGTCAGAGAGAGCGGTCAGCCCACTGTTTGCTTTCCTTTTTTCCTCCTCCACTTGGACGAAAACTGCCGAATGTTGTCGGGAGGACAGAGAGGCGGACCAACCCGAAACACAGGACACGGCGACACTGAAGTTAGCGTCTGGTTTGTAGTTTCAGTAAAGGGCTGTTTCACCTAGTTTAAGGAATCTGGAGGGGGAAAAAACAGCCCTACTTAAACATGTTGGAAAACATTTGTTGTCTCAGTGGAAATCAATCATGACAAACAAATATGTAGATTAACAAGGAAATTAATAGAAATGAATATGAAAGCATAACTCAATTTTAAATTTATTGTTGCTTGTGATAGATTTGTTATGAATTTTACTTCTGCATCACAGAAGACCCAGACTCAGAGACACACAGAGGCCATTAGCCCAACATCTATGCCTTTGGGCTGTTGGAGGAAGCCAGAGTACCATGAGAGAAGCCACTGGAATAACATACGAACTCAGCTGTGTGGTGGTAAGTTGCCTTTTAATAAGAAGGTCCTTGGTTTGCATACCAACCAGCCGGTGATGTTTTTACATGGAGTTTGCGTGTTCTCCTCTGGGTACTCTTGCTTCCTCCCTAAAAACATGACATGTCAAGTTAATTGGCCTTTCTAAATTCTCTGATCTGTGTGACTCCCTAGAGGTGAGCGCTAGGTCCCTTCCCCTAGGAAAAAAAGGAAGCAATGAGTGGAATGAAATTAAACCAATGAAACCAGCTATTCCTGGTTCTTCTCCCTATAAAGCTGTAAGGCTTTCGACCTGGAACGATCAAATTTAGTCGAGTCTAATCTGTAAAACCACTTAAGTGCTTAAGTGAAAATTGTGAATCACACATCAACTTCAGCAGCAAGCAGTGGTTCAAAGAATCAAGTTACCTACTGCTGCAGCGAGGATGTGTGGAACTTACGGAAGTTTACGAAAAAATTTCAATTTTGATTGAAAAAGTCAGCATAAACACGGAATAAAGAATTTCTATACCAAATAACCTGGACGCTTATTAAAAATCAGCCAGACATGCAATTACAGCAAAAACAAATATTTTATGAAACTTTATTAGTAAAATCTCTAATATTGCTTGCTTCCAATTTATCTGCCGTGTATTTTTAACCCAGTGTCAAAACTCTGACCTCAAACATCACTGATAATTAAATAACTGCCAAAAAAAAACGTTTGCCACTTTAGTTGCCATCCCTCTGAAGCAGGTACGTTTTCGCAAAAAGTACATTTATTTTTAAGAATCCCTTCCGGTTTGAGCGCCTGTTGTATTTTGAGTCACAAGGGGGCGCCATCTTCCTGTTTTCTAAGAATGTTCCAAGATCCTCTCGTTTGCAACTCAATCATTTCAGTCTTTCTCCGTTTTCCCCTCTTTTCCAAATAAGTATTTATTTTTCCAGGACAGAAACACAGAATGACAGAATACTGACCGACATTAGTGATTAAAGAAAAAAAAAACTGCTTGGAAACACAGAAGTATGTAGAGTAAAAGTCTTTTATTTAAATAAGCATACAAAAGAAAAAACACTAAACTAAATACAGAGTCTATAAGGCTACAGTTGACTTCCCAAACATTCAAAGCTTGGTGCTACAGTATGTGAAGCTGGAAAAAAGCTCTTATAAAAACAAACAAAAAAAAAAACAATATGGATATCTACATTGTAGCACGATGAACACGTAATGATGTACCAAAGTAGCAAATGTCCTGTGTACATTTCCCCCAGTGATTAAAGAGACCCAGAATAATCGTGCCAGCAGCATGTCACCCACCTGTCGTGTGAGCCTGGATAAAAGGAGAACACGGTAAAGCAGGACAGTGGGCTGAAATGTCTTCGCTGCGTTCTCTCAGTCTGTTTAAAAACCAGAGTGTGATGGCTGCTACACGTAACATCCAGCTAAAGCACCTTTTCAGTACCTAGCTTTATGGAAAAGACATTGTGCAACATTTACAAACACAACAGTCTACATATATGTATAATATAGAAAGTGACTGTGAAATAAAAAGAACCAACATGAAAGTTACAAGGACAACTATGGAAACATGGCTCCACCTAAACAGGTTTAATGTTTACTGATGGGAGTGAGCAGTCTGGTGGAGTGTTGACGCTATTGGGGGAGTCGATGGGTGGGAGGTGTGTATGAGAGTAGTGGGGAGTAGACGGGCGTCTGGGACAGAGTGTAAACTATTCCTGGGCCTCTTTCCCAGTCATTTTGTAGAGCTCAGTGGGCCCATCAACATGGGTGATGGTGGTGGTCAGCTGGATGTCTTCTCCGCTAGTGGCTCCACCATCACCTACACACACACACACACAAATCATCAGAACCAAAATATCCAACCATCACGTGTCAGTCCTGAAGGGGAAGCAGCACCTTGCAGATGTCTTTGTAGCTCAAATCTTTGCACATTTCAGGTTGTTTATGCAGTGGGGAAAAACGATGCATGTATTCGAAGTCCAACGGTGAATCTGTGGCTTGAAAATTGAAAAGATTTTAAAGCTGATGTGTTCTCAAATGGGGGAAAAGATTCACTGATGCCAGCTGGTAGAACTCCCTGGCCCTCTACACGCACACACACCAACACTCACAGCAAAACATGCCTCTATGAAGTATTTGGGTTGCAGGCTCTTCTTCCATATGAAGCTGCTGTGGTGGATTTCCACCGGCATAAACACCTCCAGCTCTCTCAAACATGAGCAGAATCTGGAAAGAGCGCCCCCTCCCATCAGGTGACACCTGGCAGACTTCAGAGAACGCTTCCACAACTTCAGAGCCTCTTATCTTTTTTTCTCGTCTCCAACACGACATGGATGCATGGTTTTCATTGCTTCCTGGTGCCGCTCTCCCCCTCACCTCACCGTTTTTCCTCTCTCCCTGGAAGCGAGCCCGGAGTCCAATAGAACCACCATCTCAAGCCAAGGACAGCCTTCATTTCCCCTGGGAATCTGGATCCCTCTCAGTCACCACTAGCTCCCCCCAAACTAAATCTCTGGATGAATCGACAGCTTTAGCGCACAGGTTGGACTCTTGCTCCATAAGAGAGCAAAGTGAGAGTGAACAAGGACTAAGACTTAAGGCTCTCAGAAAAGCCAGTAGGAGTATAGTTACTGGCAATGCACTGACCATTTGACTGCTCGTTTCCGTAGCGTTTGTGCGAAGGAGCATAGAGGAACATGATGGCAAAGACGTACAGGTTCCACATCCCATAGATGCCGGTGAAGAAGGCGCTGTTGACCTGCACCGTGTGGTCCCCCCAGTGCCAGTGGCCCTCATTCACCTGGAATCAGACACACATCACTGCAGATCCGGCTCCAGAGGAGAGCTTTCATTAAATAAGAATACACAAATGTTTATGTAGCCTTACAAGTAAAATAACTATGTTTATTAGAAAAAAAAAAACTTTAATGATATAAACAGTGACATGTAGAAAACGCTGAGAAATTATGCTCAGATTTTCAAAAACATGAGCTCATACTGTGCAGAAATCTAAGCAGCTGATGTTTCCACTCTACAGGGACATTGTATCATTTTATAACAT
>NW_006800169.1:765232-772035 GCF_000485575.1 Poecilia formosa | reverse complement strand
GCAGACAGTGTTTTCTTTTTTCCCAATTATTGTCTTTACCTATATTTTATGAAATACAGGTTTTAACAGAGGTAGTAGTTTTGAATCCAAAAGAACAACGTAACAATTTTATCCCATGTGTGCATCAAAACATGTATCCCTCATCTTAGTCTAAGGTTTTAATTGAACTAAAAAATAAATAAAACTGCATCAGAGCACACGCTGTTGGCTGATATGTGAATAGTGGAAGTTCTTGGCGTTTATGTACTTCATTTTTTGTTTTCATTGTTTAGCCTGCCGGTCTGTAACCAGAGATATGGCGATGTAGTGGGGTAAAAAGGGGGGACTAGTTAAAGGTTTAACTAGGGGGGGATGCAAAAAAAAACAACAACAACAAAAAAAACAAGTAAATTTCCACCAAAAAATTTAAATTTTGCGATTAAGCTCAGAAATTTTCAAGAAGAATCTTGGAAATCTTTTTTCTAGAAAATTTCTAATTAATCTAAAATTTTCAGTTTTTTTTTCTAGCAATTTTTTTACTTTTCACACTCATATTTTCTAAGTTTTTTCTAAAAATAAATTTTGACATCAATCTCAAAATTTTAATGAGTTTTTTTGGAGGGAATTTTCAACATGCCCAATAAACCGAAATTGAAATTTCGGTTTAAAACAAAACAAAAAAATATATATATATATTTTCCACTTTTTAAAAAGCACACTTTTGGATTTAATTCAGCATGAATTTTCAGCAGAAAATTCGTGAGGCCGTCAATCTGCCAGAAAACTACAATCGATGCACCCCAGTTTTCCCAAACCGCTTAAAGATATAGAAATGTTAGTGTATGTGTGTGTTTATCTAATCAGACCAAACCAAACACACCTCATAATGCAGGCGTCTGGCCTTGGACATGGCAGGCAGTGAAGTCCTTTTACCACTGATGTTACGGAAGACTTGAAACACCATGAAGCAGAGGAACAGGAAGTAGAGACAGGCACAGATTCCTGCCACTATTATGAAGGACATCTGAGGACATACTGGTTAAGGAAGATGATGAATACAGCACTCACATTTAAAATATTCTTATTGTCCCGCTAATGTTTAAACTGGCCTGTCTGTGATGAGAAACGATACATGGATTCATTATTTCAGAGCGGTGAATAGAAGAACTGAGGCCAAAATGCCTTCAAGTCATGAGGACTCAAAATAAATAAATAAATAAAAATCGATAATATATTCATATCTGCAAGCTGGGCAAAAACAGCAAAGCTCACATATATTTATCATAATGAGTCTCTGTGCAATGCCTACCCATGTGGCACCACTGAATTGTTCCTTATGATAATCTAGATTGATTCAGTATCTTGTGCTGGTAGATTCTGGTAGTTGAATCAAGAAGCAAAAACATCATATTTTTTTAGTTTCTGAACTAAAACCACTTCCACTTTTTCATTTTCTTTCTTCCTGTTTTGGTTCTGATCCACAGGGGTTAAAAAGGATACAGCCAGCTCCGTCCCTACGTCTGAGGCCCAAATGCTGTAGAAGGGATTTGTTAGCTGGACACCTCTAGAGACACAAAAAGAGTGACAGTGGTGAAGGTCAGTTAATAGAAAACATATTTTCTTTTCTTCTTTATTACACTTTGCAGCTCACCTCTCACACATGTCAAAGATAAACAGGCAGAAGGAACCAAACACAATCGGCCCGACTTGCTTCCAGTAGACTGAGAAACGGTTTCTCTCCATCTGGTCCTGAGAGAGAGGCAAGAGAAACACAAAGGCAATCACACCAGGAAAAAAAAAAACATTCATTCACAAAATATGACACAAAACTACTTCACTGAAAGCTAAAGTGTATGTTACAGCTTCATTAACTCCGAATTTGTAACTAAGCTTCAAGAAATCGACAGATTTTGTCATATTTTTTTTCTAAAAGTAATCTTTAAACTTATCAAATGTATTCAAGAAGGATCCTAAACCAACAGGCATGTAGATTTTAATAATTTGGAGTAAGAACAAAGTGAAAAGGTTGGACAAGTAAACCAACAAAAACGTAAAATATGGAATTTGGAAGGTTTCCAACAAGTCAACACATTATAAGATTAATGTAAACAGGAAACAGTAACAGCATTACTCAGTGTGGATGCAGTGGCTGAGAAAAGACTAAATTGTCAGAATGAGGAAGACGTTTGAAATCAGTTTGGTCAGAAAAAAACCTTCTAACCCTCAACCGATAGACTCTTCTGCCGTCACTCCTGCTTTGACACACTTTACAAAGAATGGAGTAGAACACTATTATATGTTCTGGGAACAGTACTGATCCATACTCAAATATTTTACCATTATGGTAAGAACGTTTGTAAATGTCATACTGCAAAAACACAAAATATTACTAAATATTTTTGGTCCAGTTTCCAGTGAAAATATCTTAGTACACTTGAAATAAGACAAAACTAAGTAAAGTAATTTTTTATAGGAGCTTGTTTTAAGTAAATCATTCACTAACATTGATTAAAAAAAGTTCTAGTTCTACTTTCAGATTATTGCACTTATAACAATAAAACATTTTTGAGGTTCTAAGTGAAATAATCTGCTAGTAGAACTAGATCTTTTTATCAATATTAAGGAATTATTAACTTAAAACAAGCTCCTCTCCCGCCCTGAAAAGTTATTTGAAATAAGACAAAGCTAACTTACAAGTGTACTAAGATTTATGCACTAGAAACTAGACCAAAAACATTTGGTAATATTTTGTGTTTTGGGATCAATAACGTATTTTTGAAGGGAATTGAATTAAAACTACAATGCAAAAATCTTAGCAAGCACTGTCAACTGTTAAAGCATTTAACAGAGACAGTACCATGAGATGTTCACCACAGAAGATGATCCAGAAGGACAGCAGCATGGAGTAGAAGATTCCCTGTCGGATGTCTCCGAAGAGAAGCATCCAGGTCCAGTTGAAGCCCACAGAGAACCACTCCACTGGGATGTTAATGAACGTCATGGAGATGCCCAGAGCAAAGATCACCCTGGGAAAACATAAATACAATTTAAAGCAAAAAAATAAAAAAATAAAAAATTCCTTTTAGAAGATGTCTTTTCCCTGGCAACCGAATGTCAGCTACTCAAGGGAATGAGGTTGCTGGCACTTGATTCTCATCTTTATGATGGTTAATATTTCATCAGGAAGCCAAGCTGGACAGCAGGTTTATTAAAGAACAAACTGCACCAAGCCAGGCTGCTGGGAGTCATGATGAGGGAACTCAGAAAATATTTACTTTCTCACAGATTTACTCTGTTTATACTTTTTTTCTCAAAAGTAAATGTTTCAGATCAACCAAATCCTAATGTCAAACAATAGAATCAGGATATACTTTAATAATCCTCTGAAGGGAAATTGCTTATTTATTGGCAAGCTACTCTCATCCAAAGTCTTAAATATAAGCAAATACAAATTTAATCGTATACATTAAAAAGTATACATAAGTGTGATTTTCTAAGTAATTTAGATATATTTATATATCCCCACACCACTCTGCTAAGAGGAGCCTCTACATTCAGTATCTTTATTTGGTGATTGAGAGAAAAATGAGTCCATAGCAGAAAGACATTTAGAAAAAGATAAAAACAATTCGATGGTTCTTATTAGTGAGCAGGCAAGTCTCAGCATGCGATGTGGAAATGACAGGGCAGCGATGTGAGCAGAAAACATGGTGGTAACCTGAAACATGCGGGTACAAGCACTCACTGATGGAAAGCAAACATCAAGGTAAAGTCTGCTGGATGACAAGTTTTCCCTGAAGTTATTGCGATAAACAATAAATATTGTGACCATTTTCAACTAAAAGAACACGTTCTCAAAGATCAGTGAACTTTAAATTCTAATAAACATCCAACACTGGACCTGGAAGACATTTTAAATATCCAAAATAAATTCATTCTGAATGAAAAATCGTTCCTGAATAGAATTGCAGCCCTAAAAATTGTGATTAAAAGACACTGAAAGATTCACATCTCTAATAATCATCATCATTCCAGAGCCTTTATGTATCGATCCAAAACTACAAAAATCTGGCATTTTAATGCAGCTTATGCAGTTTTATCACATAGTGAGTCTTTTTAACCCAGAGCTTCCCTCACTTAGAGGGAATCTGAGGTTTATGCCGATACCTAGAGGCTAAGCATGGTAGGAACCTCGAGTGAAGCTTTTACAGCATGAAAAAATCATATACTATCCACAAATAGGGCAAGACGAGTCACACTTCTTAAGAGCTTGCTTGTCATCTGGGAATAAGAGCGCTGAGCTGGAAAAGACAAGTGGGATGGAGAGAGACTGTGTGCATGTGGATCCGTGTGTGTGTGTGTGTGTGTGTGTGTGTGTGTGCGGGCTGCATTTGCTTTCTGGTAAGCTGGAGTGTGTGTTGCATGTGCAACATGCATCTGTTGAGTGCTGGAGGATTTTGTAGCATGTTTCACACTTGGCCGGCTGCTTCCTGCGGCGCAGACCGCTGCCTCCGTACTGATCCGTGGTCCCGGCACAGCAGGAGGTTACACAAACGCCGGGCCCCTGGACTACACTACTTACACTACCTGTTCCCAACAAGTCCAACTAATTCTTGGATTTTACAAGGGATTCTGGTAATGTGAGCATTTCAATGGTGTTTCTAAAGAAAGACAAAGACGCATTTTAAAGGCTGCTGTTCCAGGTGTTGAATGTTTGCTGTTGTAGCTTAGTGGAGCAAAATTTACACTGCAGGTGTTTTGTACAGCTGAATGGTTGCCATGACGACAAAAGGATTTCTCAAACATGCAATGAAAAAAATCAAAGCAAAGTTGCATGCTTTTGATGAGAGAACATTTTACATAATAATGCCCCTTTAAACCAAACTCTTCAATCATAATGAAAATTGATATATTTTTCTGATGTTGAATAAAATATTGATATAAATTCTCAAAATCTTATTTATAAGATACAATCCTCCTATTTATTAAAATAATAATGCATTTTATTTGTGAGCACCTTTCAGAACACCCAAGGACACTTTACAACATTAAAAACAAAATGGGAGAGCCTTCACTCTGGACTCCCTCTCTATAGGACAGTAAATTTTATTTCTATTCTTTTGTAACTGCGGTTAAGGAAATAAGTGGCTTACTTTTCCAGGAGAACGGGTGGTCTGGTCATGAGGGTGATCCGCCTCCAGTACCAGATCATGATGATGAGGATGCTGGGTGTGAGGAAGGTCTTCATGGCGAACCAAACCTGAGTAAAGCCTCCATTCTGATGGATGCTCTTGAGAAAATAAAAACCATCATCATGTAGTGTTCTTTTCAGCTGTGAATGGCCTCCAACACCAATACACACGTCACTGCTATTCTATCTAAAAACACCAGGAGCAGCAGAGGAAAGCTTACCACGAGACGAATGTCTCTGATCTCCCCGATCCCAATGTTGACCTTCTTGCGCTCGTTGACCGGCAGGCGGATGTTGATGAGGTAATATTTGTGAGCCACGCTGCCCACCTCCATGAACGGCAGGGGGTCGCATACGTAGTAACGGCCCTCGTTCTCAATGGTCTGAAAACACGAAGGCAGCAGCAGGTTGGAAACATTTTTATCACTACCTGCCACAAAAATGCATTTGCTTAATGGAATCAAGGAAATTTGGGGGGTGGCGGGGTTGTGCTAGGATGAGGCGATTTTTCATCTACATCAAAATATGAAGAGTTTTGCACACAATTGTAATGAAACACAATGAGAGATTGATCTTTTTGTAAATTATGTGTTTGTTCTCAACCAAACCATAAAAAAACAGAGGATCAACATGGTGTAATGCAGAACTAATAAACACAATAAAGTGACCAAAGTGCTGCACAGGTAAAATAGGCAACATTGTGAAATAAAATAAATAATGACAGACTAATGGGAAACTGCTTCACATTGTAGGAATAACAGCTGAAAAAGCTCGATCTCCTTTACACACCAGTTTAGTCCTCAAAACAACTAAAATCATTTAGTTTTCAGATCTTAGCAACTTACAAGAAGTGTGTGTATGTAATAGATTAGTGAGGAAGGATGATGCCAGACAAATTTAATGATTTTAAAAACCAAAAGTTAAATCTTAACCTCTTAAAACATCCCCAGTTAGAAAATGACATGTACAGTTCATGTCAGCCGTCTCAGAATGAGTTGTATTCCACGTGTTGTAACATTGCAGGTTAAAAACTGAGTTGTGTTGCCCTCCGCAGCATTTCTTTACCTTTTCAGCTGTGAAGTTGCAGTTCAGGTTCCTGTGTTCAAACGAGTGAGCCATCTCCGTCCACTCGCTGAACAAATCGTCTCTGTAGGCCAGGCCAACATCGATGGTGACTACTGCTCCTTCCTCTGGAAATCACAATCAGCACAGTAATAGCTAAGCTAGCAGGTGCACCAAATTCTCTGATTTAGTCTTTTAAAAGTATTCACACCCTGGCCTACATGTAAAATACTATGGCTGACAGCCAACAAAAACATTTATTTTTTAAAGACAGACATGAATACACTAGTGTGTTTGATAACGCTGCATCAGTACAGCTCACTTACATACACCAACAGCTTCACCAATTGTCAAACATGTAAAAACAACTTTAACTTGTTCAGTCAGTGCAATTAGGAGTAGAACAACTAATGTAAAATAATAATAAAGAAACTGAAACTGATAAAAACAACAGGTTGACTATCTTGGTCAAATATGTAAAAAAAAAAAAAAACAAACTGATAAAAACAGCGGGTTGACACTCTTGGCCAAATATTGAAAAAAAAAAAAAACTCTTTGATAAAAACAGCGG
>NW_006800169.1:763083-765062 GCF_000485575.1 Poecilia formosa | reverse complement strand
ATCTGGCAACGAGAGGCATCTGTGGACTTGGCTGAATCACTAATTTGTTTGTCGGTAGGCCAGCCTGTAAACAACTCAGACTCCCGACACATTCCCACTGAAGCTTGCCAACACAGACGGCCAGGAAATTATCTGCATGACTCGGCTGACGTTGTTTAGATGAGCTGCAACTCCAACAGAATGACACATTTTTACTAAATATTTTACAAAAACATTCCATTGGTTCCATTTCGTGGTTTGGATTCAAAAGTGTACAAAAAAAAACATCTAAACACATTCTTGATTTCTAGATTGCGAAAAGATTCAGATTTCAACAGTTTACCATTTTTAGACAATGAAACACAGTTAGAGGCTCTTTCCAGTATAAGCTCAGGATAAAAAACAGCTTTTTAGTCTTTTTACTTCAGCCTTCCACCAGAACAGGCTAGTTGCAGAGACATCCTCTGATACAGCTTAAGACAATGGAAGATGAGGTCAAAGGCAAACTCCACAAACTGGATCCACGTTAGGACTAAACTGTCAGACAGTAAAAAAAATTCCTCCGAATTCCTCTGGCATTTGCAAACAAAGGCTGAAAAAAACAGGAAAAAAATAATAAAAGGAACTGCAATGGAATTTATAACATGAGTGATTAGATTTGCCAAAGGGTAAATATTGCCAAGAGCTTTTTAGTCACAGAATATTTTCTTTCAGATTGTGAAACTGTAAAACAGTAAAGACAAAATGTTGACTGATTAAACCAGATATTCAAATGCACTGGAAAAAGTTTGCATCATTTGCTGTATGGTATTAAAATACAGCATACAGCAATACCATAACAAGCTAGTTGAAGGAAACCTAAAATGTTTTGCGCAGCATAACTGAGATACAATTATTCCACATACTAAGAAATATATGTAAACATCTAAATTTTAAGAAATCAAAAACACACACAAAAAAATCTCTTATTTTTGACATTAAACAAATTGACATAATTTGGGTAATCTCAACTGGTCAAGTTCAGTGTGATTTAATGTCAAGCAGTTAGAAGGAATAGTTGTTTATGTCACACAGTGTAAGCAGCTGGTTAACTCAATAAATGCAAAACAGATTTAGAGAAAAAAATTACACAAGAACTTCATGAAATTACTTCTAGGTAGAAGTTGATACCTTTTAATTCTAACCTTCAGTATCTTCCTCTCAGTCTAGTAAAACCTGATGCTGTGGCCCTTCCTAAAGTTTCCTAAAGCTGCTTTGGTTCTCACCGATCTGGTTGTACATCTTGAAAGCGATGTCAAACTGCAGGATGACCAGCATGAACTGGAACCAGGGGCTCATCTCGTTCTTGGACATGGGAATGTGCGCGGCAAACACGATGTTGTTAGCTTCGATCCTCTTAGCCATGGCCTCGTCAAACGTCTTGATCTTCTCACACTGGTCAACACCCCATGGCATGAACCACTTGGTCTCCTCTGGGTATTTGATTTTGTCCACACACTTTGTTGCCAGGTATTCCGCCGCTCTGGTGGGACTGGGAGCTGTGGGACAGATAGAAATGCTAGGATGAAGGTTACAATAAGTACTGCAGGAAAGCTTTACTCTGAAACCTCTACAGCCACACGATTTGAATGAAATTAGCAACTGAACAAGGTGAGTTCAAGTATTTTCTAAAACAACGTAAAGACAGTTCCTGCTCACTGAGGCAATAAGAGGTCAGTGAGGAAGGCGGCACCATGTTCTGCATTCAGATTCATGAGCTTCACACGAAGCTGATAGTTTCTACTCACATGACATCACTAAAACGTTGAGTTCCTGCTGAGAGAGCTCAAAGTACCATGATACTTTTTATTGAATTATCGTGGTAAGCTTATTCACGTGATATTTTAATTGTGTTTCTTATTTAATGGAAACAGTACAACATTAGCGGAATGCCAACAAAGTCTGGCAAACATTTGTAGTGGAAATGCAGCTGCTGTTTCCAATTTATTAAATTAGTCATT
>NW_006800169.1:753068-762589 GCF_000485575.1 Poecilia formosa | reverse complement strand
CAATTAAAAAATAAATCTGTTTCATTTTCAACTTTGAGCATCGACTCCAAATATCAGCATGAAAAAAGCATTTAGAATCCCTTAATACTTTTTAAACACATTAAAGTACAAAACAACCAGAGGACACATGCAAATAATAAGACTGAACAAACTTAAGAAAATATTAAACTGTGTTGAATAAGGTGATAACAGAAATGATGGCAATTAACCCAAATTTCCATCACTCTTTTCACAATGAGATGATGACTAATTTAATATGACGCAGGTTTTATGTGTGTGGGCCGTGGTTGTTTTTTTTACTATATGCAGTTTTTCAGCATATCCTTCAACTGGACAGGAATATTTTCCTACAGTAATGACCCAATCTCAATAATCTGACCACAGTCCCAAACAAGCCATTTTTTAATAATCAGTACAATATTATACATTTTATTATTATAAATAAACTAATTATTAAAAAGTGTTAAAATCTTTCTGCTTTGGGTTCATATATCAAACATAAACAGTACAGATACAGTACTGGAAAAAATAATTCTTCAACTAGTTTTAATTAAAACAAAAAAGTTGCTGGTGTCTGGTGTCTATGGCAACAAAACCAGTTCATTGTAACTTTTTAATGACTTCACCACCTAGCCAACCATCTCCTTACTCAAAACTTTTTATAGTATAACAACAATTGCACAATCAGATTTTAAATATTATGACTTATGTTGAAATTATATATTATATGATATTTGTGTTGCATTATTACATACCAATTTAAAAACGTTACATTTACTGCTGTAAACTTAAGCTAGATCCACTGGTGTTCATACATGGCAACAAAAGGAAGCCCCCAGGGAGTTTAATTACCCTGGGGTGGACCTGTGAGTCCAGCAGGTCCACAATGATGGCCGCCCCCTCAGCCCGCTTGACCCCATGCCATGCCACCGGGTTTGTTGGGAAACAAGAAGGGAAAAGAAAAAAAAAAGAAAAAGCTTTCTTCTCAATTACTCCCGCAGCCCCTGGCTGGCGAGCAAACACAAAGGAATCTGGCTTCATTAAAACCATCTCAGCCAGGAAAAAGCCAAACAAGCCAATTTATCTGAAAAGTAGCTGGAGATGAAAGGGACTGTGGGGAGGGAGTCGGACTCTGGAAGTTCCCAGGTTCAGTCCAAAGACAAACCCAGGTATCTTTAGCAAGAACTCAACCTCTAGCAACTTAGTATAAATGTGAATCAGTGTTAAAAGAAAAAGAGAAAACGACAGACAGACAGAGAGAGAGAGAGAGAGAGAGACAGAGAGAGAGACAGAGAGAGACAGAGACAGACAGAGACAGAGAGAGAGAGAGAGAGAGAGAGAGAGAGAGGATATGAGGAACCCTGACAGCAACTCCTTTTCAGACCAAAGGCAAAACTGAAGATTGACAGCTGGGTTTGGGGGGTTTCTGTGCATCGCTGTCATGACGGGGAAAGAGAAAGAAAAATGTAGGCTCTGTCTTCTACTATAAAGGAATTTGGGGAAAAGGGAAGACGCTCATGGGGGAGTAAAGGGAAGGTAGAGATGCTGCCTGAGGGCCCCACACACACAGCAGAAGATGCGTACAGGAGGAGGTGAGACTGAATAAATTAACTGGAGGAAAGAACTTTTGAGTTTGTTTCAAAGTAGTGCAAATTTAAAGGGGACATCGGTGCTTAATTTGNGGTGATAACAGAAATGATGGCAATTAACCCAAATTTCCATCACTCTTCTCACAATGAGATGATGACTAATTTAATATGACGCAGGTTTTATGTGTGTGGGCCGTGGTTGTTTTTTTTACTATATGCAGTTTTTCAGCATATCCTTCAACTGGACAGGAATATTTTCCTACAGTAATGACCCAATCTCAATAATCTGACCACAGTCCCAAACAAGCCATTTTTTAATAATCAGTACAATATTATACATTTTATTATTATAAATAAACTAATTATTAAAAAGTGTTAAAATCTTTCTGCTTTGGGTTCATATATCAAACATAAACAGTACAGATACAGTACTGGAAAAAATAATTCTTCAACTAGTTTTAATTAAAACAAAAAAGTTGCTGGTGTCTGGTGTCTATGGCAACAAAACCAGTTCATTGTAACTTTTTAATGACTTCACCACCTAGCCAACCATCTCCTTACTCAAAACTTTTTATAGTATAACAACAATTGCACAATCAGATTTTAAATATTATGACTTATGTTGAAATTATATATTATATGATATTTGTGTTGCATTATTACATACCAATTCAAAAACGTTACTGCTGTAAACTTAAGATAGATCCACTGGTGTTCATACATGGCAACAAAAGGAAGCCCCCAGGGAGTTTAATTACCCTGGGGTGGACCTGTGAGTCCAGCAGGTCCACAATGATGGCCGCCCCCTCAGCCCGCTTGACCCCATGCCATGCCACCGGGTTTGTTGGGAAACAAGAAGGGAAAAGAAAAAAAAAAGAAAAAGCTTTCTTCTCAATTACTCCCGCAGCCCCTGGCTGGCGAGCAAACACAAAGGAATCTGGCTTCATTAAAACCATCTCAGCCAGGAAAAAGCCAAACAAGCCAATTTATCTGAAAAGTAGCTGGAGATGAAAGGGACTGTGGGGAGGGAGTCGGACTCTGGAAGTTCCCAGGTTCAGTCCAAAGACAAACCCAGGTATCTTTAGCAAGAACTCAACCTCTAGCAACTTAGTATAAATGTGAATCAGTGTTAAAAGAAAAAGAGAAAACGACAGACAGACAGAGAGAGAGAGAGAGAGAGAGACAGAGAGAGAGACAGAGAGAGACAGAGACAGACAGAGACAGAGAGAGAGAGAGAGAGAGAGAGAGAGAGAGGATATGAGGAACCCTGACAGCAACTCCTTTTCAGACCAAAGGCAAAACTGAAGATTGACAGCTGGGTTTGGGGGGTTTCTGTGCATCGCTGTCATGACGGGGAAAGAGAAAGAAAAATGTAGGCTCTGTCTTCTACTATAAAGGAATTTGGGGAAAAGGGAAGACGCTCATGGGGGAGTAAAGGGAAGGTAGAGATGGTGCCTGAGGGCCCCACACACACAGCAGAAGATGCGTACAGGAGGAGGTGAGACTGAATAAATTAACTGGAGGAAAGAACTTTTGAGTTTGTTTCAAAGTAGTGCAAATTTAAAGGGGACATCGGTGCTTAATTTGGAAGAACGAGGCCCTAAGCAGAATTGCATTTGTGGGCCAAACTTGAGTTAAGTTCAGCACCTAACAGAACCACCTATTCCCCTTTTATACTGTCCATAGTTCACACTTTTTACCATTTTGCATTTAACAAATTGTTCATTTTTTCCGCTGGTATTTATTTTCTGTAGTAATTCTAAAGAGCTTTCCAAAGAGAGAAAATAACTGGATATAAGGCTGAATATTGGCTTAAAAATATAATCACGATATACATTTCATATAAGCCGATACATAATTATTGATTAGTTTTTGTTTTAAATATTTGAAATGCTGCCTAACTGATAACATGACCTTTCCTGTTTTAACCAGTTTTCACTCCCAGTCACATTTTTTACAAAGGCTTACATGGCCCAGATGTTTTGGGGACCCCAAAAACATGCAAATATATACACATTTTTGTTTAGCTTGCAAACAAAGTATTTTATTCAAGTTTCCAAAATAAAACACTAGGCCCAGGTGGTTGGTGGGGTTTGCATGCCTGGGATGCCCTGCTCACAGTACTTCACCTTAACCATGCTACTGATATTAATAGAACAGAGTTGTTTTTATCTCAGGATAAAATGATATCTGAAATAATCAACAGTCAATGAATCAACAGATATGGCAAACTTTAGACAGTGTGGTCAGTTATATTTATGATCAGATTCTTGTGGCCTCAGCAAGCACCAACATAAAATCTCATCTTTTGAACAGGTCGTGTCTGATATACACCTGAGAAAAACTTTTCCCATAGCTCATTGTCATGATTTCTTCTTGGATGTTATAAACCTGGAATTATTACTTTAAGATTTTAGGACTTTATTTTTTTTATTTATAGAAAAGGTGCAATTATGTGGACATTTTAGACTAAACCATTTCCATGTAGACTAAAAAAAAACTAACGTGGGTAGGGCACCAAGCTTGGCTTTAGCCCAGGGGCCCACATCCTGCTAAATCCGGCCCTGCCTCCAGTGTAGTTCAAAGAAAGGAAGGCAGCAGTCGTAGCATGCAGCAAACACTTTGATAGGCAGGCAGTGATTTTAGCTGAGGGTGCTCTCCGCCAGCGTTGTTAGCTACAAGTTAGAGCAGGTCGGCTATTATGTCTGTGAAAAGCTTTTTTTAGACCGATAAAAGTTAAGTGCAACGTCAACAACAAACTATTTTAAACTCCGCGTTTTTTCCCCGTTTCTGCCGTCTGCGTTTTCACAGGCGCGCGGACACCTAGGCGAGCATTAGCTAAGCAGCAGATAAAGTGGGATAAAGGAGAAAAACTTACCAATTAACCCGCCGACCATGAAGGCGAGCGCCTGAAACAAAAGCAGAGTAACTCCCAGTATCACCAACTTTTTGGTGCTCATGTTCTCGATTATAGCTCCCGCCATTGTGAAATAAATGTTTCGTTCCACAACAAAACGAGGGGCGAACAACTATTATTGTTGTGGTGGAAGGAGGAGGAGACGCTGCTTCCTCGACAAGCAGGAAAGACGAGCTGAGCTGAGCTGAGCTGGGCCCCCTCCACTGCTCTGCTCCTGCCTTTCAACTTCGAAGGAGGGGGAAAAAAAGGCAGGAATCACATGACCGAATAGCGCTGTGCTTTATCCCCAAACAGCCAACACGCACTATACCGGGGAAGATCTGCGGAGCGCCACCGCATTGCAATAGAGGCTAGTAATGCAGGTTACGGTGCTGCCAGATGCCTGGAATTGCGCCCCCGTCTGCGGGCTATTTAAAGGAAGCTTTCAGGGGTCCCATCCCACCTAGTGTTCAATAGTCGGCAATAGAATGGAATTTTAACACATTTACTTTCAGTATTATGAGTTCATCGATAGTAGTTTGCAAACAAAACCCCTTTGAAATTGCTAGCTTTCTTATTTATAGATGTACATAAACATTAGCATGTTTTATAATTTCATGTTCTTCTCTGTTCTAGAGGCTAACTACGGGCTCTTGAAGCACTGACTCCAGTCCATGCCTTGTGAATCTCCACCAAATGCCTGAATTGTCTTTGCTTCACAGTCAAATCAACACTGAAGTTAGTTCTGCTTTCTGTACACCTTTGTCTGCCACACTTTTAACCTTCCACTCAGTTTTCTTCTCATTTTTACACTTGGATTCAGCCCACTGTGACCTGCCAGGTTTTTTTTTTTTTAGGATAAACAGTTTTTTCTGTAGATTATACTCATTGAGGAGCTGTAAGTGAGGTATAAGTATAAAGGGAAGGCAATTTGTTTGTCCTCAGGCAGTGAGACATTTCTACATTTCAGCAACTAGACTATTTAAATTGCTTTACATGATGAAAATATGAAACAACAAACAAAAAAAGCATTACATCGGAGTGGGATGATAAAAGTAAAGACGGAACATCAGATTAAAATTAATGTTTCAGTTAACATTAATTGAGTGCAGGTGTAAACAAATAGGTTTTTCCTGTGGTTTAAAGGAATTCAGGGTTTCAGCATCTTTAAAGGTTTCTGGAAGTTTGTTCCAGATTAGAAGAGTAGTCCGGTTGCCTTCGAAAGGACAGTGCAGATGTAGATCAAGATGTTGTCTTCCTTTCTTATTTTATTTATTTATTTTTTAGGCAGATGTTGCAGAATCAGATTTTTCGGTGACATTTGAATTTCACGTCTTTTAAAATGTTCACAGACCCAAAGGTTCCAACGACAAAGTTTTATTCAAAAGCCATTTGCAAACATTTCAGGATTGTTTAAAATGGGAACGAACACACTTAGCGTTTACAAATGTTACACAGTGGGTCCCAAAATTCACAAGCAGGAAATTCAACAAAGAAATGTAGGATGTAACTGGAGTGTGTTCTGTACAATCCTTTCAAATTAAACATGACACAAACAGATATGGGGGGTTTGTCGACTGACGACGGCAGGACACAGAAACAGAGGGGATGTGCTATTTTTGTTTTTCTCATTTTGTTTTTCTTTTTACCTGAGGTTCTTGGTAGGTATTATAATCCCTTGCTATACAAAGGCAACAAGCTCTGATTGTAAACTGAACGAACCTGACAACTGTGATAACATTATTATTGGCACTTAGGTATTTGAATAAAGCAGGAATTAAACTGCAACATGGAGAGCTGAAAGGTAAGGAGTCGGAGTGCAAAGGACAAAGCTGGAGTTCTGTGTTCAGAAACGGGCCCGGATCCTCTCCAGTGGATCCTTGTCCCACATCTTGGGATCCCAAGCCTGGAACCAGCCAGTGAACGTGGGAGGCTCTGCCCCCTGCTTGATGGTGGTGATGGGCAGTCCTTTGCGACCAGACGGATCCGAGTCCACGTAATCCTTGGCTGCAATACGAGAGGTGAAAAGAGAAAAAAAACATTATTTTATAGCTTCTACTCTGCAGACACTAGACGTTTAAAATTATGTTTTCAGCTCAGTCTTAATTAAATTCAGTTTATTTATACAAGCGTGCATGTTATCTCAAGGCTCAGCTCTGAACTTTGACTTCCAAGACAAATCGAACACAGTATGAATATCCATTCTGTCCACAGAATGTCTTGGAAGTTAGCAAGAGGAGCTACAATGTGACGCTAGGGAGAGTCTAGGCTTCCCTACTGGACATGGATCTAACATAAGACGGATGTAAAATAAGTGGAATCAGCACATCTTACAGCAACCTTTTCTCAAACAAAAATCTGAAAACCACTGTACTTAAATTTCCAGCAATTTTAAAAGAATCGTCTATTTTTGTCACACATCTTAGACGTGAAATTTAACTTTTGTGATCATTCTTTAGGGAGCCTAAATGACTGAAAAATGATACATTTATCATCTTCATTAACTTTTCATTTAAGAACCACCCCAGCTGTTCATTCAGAACACCTAACAGAAGAGAATCCCCTCTGTGTTTGTTTACAGCTCTAATGTAACCAACCTATTTTGGGAGCCCCGCTTCTTTCCTCTGCATTCGCCTCATTGCCAACCCAAAGGAAGAGCTGCGGGGAGGAAAGAGACACAATAAGTAAACAGCTCAATCAGGCAGCCTACAGCCATGTGCGATCCTCAAATCAAAACCATGACTCTGCACCGTCTCTGAAGCTTTACGTGCTAAAATTACATTTCAGGAGTGAAAAAACTCTGATCTTACCTGATCCCAGGCATCCAGGATCATGACATCGTCAGTGGCCAGGTCTGACTGTGTGAAGTCTCCTGGCACTTCTTCCACCTGAGCACCAGTGCAAATGGAAACTCAGATTGGCAGCATGCAGGTTTTACTAATGCATTATAGCTCAATGATAAAATGTCTTTAACTAATATATATTAGCATCTATGGATAAAAATGAAGGAAGTTGTTTCCTACTTACAATAAGTCTTCCGGTTTTGTTGGAGCAGCCGAACAGACGAGGAGGTCTGTCTGTGCTCTGCAGGCTCTTTGACGTCTGGTACTCCTTTTTGCCACCCAGAGCAGACCAGAAATCAGCTGGAAAGGAAGAGAAAACAACAGCCGTCAAATGAAAGTAGTTTGCTCCATCTGAGAAACCAACGCTCTACTTGCTTGAAGGTATGTGATTTTTCTTTATGCTAGTCCAATGAGTTCAAGTCCTCAGGCAGTGAGACACTTAAAAAATCACTGGAATGACCAGAGCTTTCTCATCTGGAGCACTGACTAACACAGCGCTGCCCCATCCTCACCTGTTGCTGCACTGCTGGTCAGATGTCTGGCACAAGACAAATGTGACTGCACTTGCTAAATACATGACAGTTATGTCAGCATATTTGTTAAAAGGGAGTATTATGTGTTTTCGAGGTACATGGTGCCATTTTAAAGCACAATTAAATAACTATGTTACCTTTTGCTGCTGTAAAAATGAGATATATATGAATATGACTTAAAAGAAATTTTACGTCCTAATTTAAAGCTTTGAAATTGGGCCTCT
Organism: Poecilia formosa; assembly: GCF_000485575.1. Classification (NCBI taxonomy): domain Eukaryota; kingdom Metazoa; phylum Chordata; class Actinopteri; order Cyprinodontiformes; family Poeciliidae; genus Poecilia; species Poecilia formosa. Next base: position 754,504 of record NW_006800169.1, on the reverse strand, counting down.
GTCTCTTTACAAACTCTTGCTCTTTTTGAAACTCTGCCTTCAGGAAGTTATCAAAACATTGCTCCTCTATTAACCCTTTAGCAAGTTACTTAATGAGAAGTAGATCATATAATGAGCTCAGCAGATGTGAAGTTCCACCAGGTGTTTGCGAATTGCTATGGGCTAGTCTAAAGGATATGAGCCGGAGAAGGCTGCTCTGTAAGGCGGAAGCTTGGAAACTGCACCTCTAAGGAGGAGCTGCGCCTCGAAGGCGGGGCTAAGTCCAACAAGTGTTTTGTACAACTGAATGGCTGCCATGGAGATTGAGGTATTTCTCAAACATGCATGAAGGAATCAAAGCCACACTCCAGGTATGTTTGTGATTAGAGAATTAAAGCTCAAAAAAGTTGATTTTACATGTTGCTGCCCCTTTAAGTCCTTCTTTCACTCCTAGCCCCATGCCTCAATTCCCAACATAATAAAACTCAGAATGAAATCATGTTGTCTTTTGGTTTTGGTGTTCCACACCATGACGGCTCCCATCTCGCTACCCATTAAAAAACGGATTAGGGTTAGGCGTTCATGACTTGGTGGTATTCATGACAGGAAATGAATCACGGCCTTCTTGCTCTGGAGACTAGATGAATCATCTGTATCTAGTCAAAACCAGACCTGAAGCATATGTGCAATAAATTACAGTGATCCCTCACTATAACGCGGTTCACCTTTTGTGGTCTCGCTGCTTCGCGGATTTTTTTGTGCAGTTTTTTTCACAGTGCATTGTGTTCTGCGTCCTGATTGGCTAAACAGTCTCCGAGCTCCTTCTCTACCTGTGTGCCAATAACGTTACTAACGTATTTAAATATAAGAAATACAGATTGGCCATTCAGGAGATGAAAGCTGAAAACTTTGAATGCCTGCTGAAAAAAACTGTGGCCAGAGGCAGCGCAAAACATTGCATAAAAAATTTTATACAATGTATTGTACTGTGTACTGTGATTTTGTTTACATCAATTGGGTAGTAAATAATGAACAAAAGACTCTATTTTCAAAAAATGTATTAAATTATTGTTGAACAACCAACTGACTAGTGTTTTCTCCCAACTTTTGCTGTCAAATTTTTGTGGACTAGTGTAGCGTAGCCACCAGGAGGAGTATGGAGTAAAGTAATTAGCCCATAGATGAGGTAAACTGCTTGTGAGAGCGAAAAAAAATCAATGTCATATCAGTTCGAAAGGCTAGTAAACAGATTCATCAACGACGTTCAATACAATAAATATCTATATTTAGTTTTATAAAGGCGTAATATAATTGGGGAAACCTATCATGGTATATCATGGCTCTGTTGGTACCATGACATACTACTGAAACGACCCTCTGATCCGGTACATGACTGGTTTGAGTTTTAACTAAAGAATAGGGACTTCTGTCTGATGATGTTTCATCAGACAGAAATC
>NW_006800169.1:750576-753058 GCF_000485575.1 Poecilia formosa | reverse complement strand
AGCACCAAGGAGAATAATGGAGAAAATTAATAAGCCAATAAAGGAGTAAACTGCTTGTGAGAGCGAAAAAAAATCAATGTCATATCAGTTCGAAAGGCTAGTAAACAGATTCATCAACGACAATCAATAAAATAAATATCTATATTTAGTTTTATAAAGGCATAATATAATTCCAGTTAGTTACTTTTCCCCATTAATTGCCGTGTTTATCTCAGTTAATGAAAATATTCTTTCAATTTCAGTTTTTTGTTATTTCATTAGTTTTAGTTAACTGTAATAACTTTGATTGCCAGTTGTCCATCGAAGGAACCAGAGCTGGTCGGCTGGTAAGAATCTTGTTCAATCGTCCACATCTTTCTCTACATGCGTTGACTTTGAGACCCACCTGGCTCCTTGCCCTCTGACACATTGCTGGGACTGCCACCCAAAAAGCCCACAACATGCTTGGCTGCGTTCATCTCCTCCTCACTGGCTCCTACGCCTCGCCACACAAACAGGCCATTTGGAGATTTCAGCACAAACACATCATTGGTGTTCAGGTTGGAAGCAGAAGCCTCGACCTAAAAGAGGAGGTAAAGAAAACTTAGAACCTGTGCTACACACCATAAATCGTCATCCCTGCACACCAACTCACCTCCACGGCCCGTGTGGCACCGGATGAGCTCTGGCGGATGTGAAAGAGACGAGTGGCAGCGGCCTGTGACTGCCCGTCTTTACGAGAAGTTCCACCGCTGTGGATGATCATGGGTTTGCCCTGGAAGATGCTCATCAGGTGGGGAGGCTCTTGACCCTGAGTCACTCTCACCTGTGGATAAGTGGAACTAAGTTATTTATTTGATCCAAAGGTGAGGGCAGCAGCTTCTCCAGTTACTGCAACTGGGTCACAGTTGCAGTAATTGCAGTGCCACATATTGGAAATGTTCTTCAGGTGATAGGAGGCTGACTTTGCAACTGTCTTTATGTGACTTTGAAGGTTCAAACCTGAGTCCATCACTACTCCCACTACATGCATCGGTAACTTGTTGCATTATTTCTTATAATCCGAGCAGAGAAGAGGGGCACTAAGATGGAACCTTGGGGTACCCCTCATATGATTTCTGTCTGATGAAAAATCACATACTGGTACAAAGAAGTCCCTATTCTTTAGTTAAAACTCAAACCAGTCATGTACCGGATCAGAGGGTCGTTTCAGTAGTATGTCATGGTACCAACAGAGCCATGATATACCATGATAGGTTTCCCCAATTATATTATGCCTTTATAAAACTAAATATAGATATTTATTTTATTGATTGTCGTTGATGAATCTGTTTACTAGACTTTCGAACTGATATGACATTGATTTTTTCATATTTGCATGTATGGAGATGTCAATGAACACTTTGACAAAGGCATTCAACTCAATATTCTGTTTATTTTAAATTTTTCTTCTCGTGCCTGTAATTCACTGTTCATTAACTTGTTGTTAAATGATTATCAATTACATGAAGCTAACAAGTCCTGCATCAAATGAGTCAAGACATAAAAACTCAGTAGAGAGGGTTTATTTTAGCATAGCTTTAAAACGAATCACTAAGGAATTAAATTCTGATACCTTGGTGTTCTTTTAAAAGGTTACTGTGAAAATAGGGTTTGTTAAAAAATTAAGTCACACTGCCCTCTGCTGGATATCTGCAGTAGTTATTTTTGTTTGCGTTATCAAATGAAATAACGTTGAATAGATTTTCAGATTAGCATGGCACAAGAGTTCTATTTTATGTGATCCATATCAAGTTGTAACTGTTTGTCAAGTTGTACCTAAAGTTGGTTGAATAAATTAAAAATCAAGCAAATTTCATATTTTCAGTTTTTAATGTCTCAATAAATTTCAGTTTTCAAAAAAAATATTAATTTAATCATTTTTCATTCGAAAAACAGAGAATCTTTTTTTTCTATTTTGTATCTGTTAAGGGACTTGCAGATGCAACTTAGCTTAATCTGGCAGCGTGCATCAAACTGTGACATTTTTGTTTGAGCCGCACACTGTCCCTTTGTAAATGTAGTTTATTATGATCTATGACTTTCTGAACTAGATACCAGTTTTCTCTGTTTGTCTGCATAACCAAGAGGTGTCTGTGTGTGTCATGTTCCAACCTGAACTGGGGATCCTCCCATTGAGTCATCCAGCTTCACTGTGAGGAACGCTGAAGCCGCCAGTTCGTCCTGCGTGCATTTCAGCCCCTGCCTGATGGAGGAACACACACAGTCTGAGAGATTCTCCTTCAGCTCGTCTCCAGCATTTCTAACTGTGTCTGAGCTCTGGTTCCTCACCAGGTGTAGATGATGTGTTGCTCCCTGCTCCCCTGTCTGTAGCTGTAGAGGATGAGGTAACAGTCTCCGCCATAGAAGTGGCCGTGAGTAGCAGGATCCACCGGGACCTTATCCCCGCCTTCCCCTCGCCAGATCTGAACCCCAGAGAATGTTTTTTTTTTTTTTTTTTTTT
>NW_006800169.1:654724-749830 GCF_000485575.1 Poecilia formosa | reverse complement strand
AAAGTCAAATAATCTGCCAATAGAGCAGATTATTTGACTTTTTCATCAATGTGAAGGAATTATTGACTTAAAACAAGCTGGGACAAGTTGTTAAAAAGTTACTTGTAAATTAGTTTTGTCTTATTCCACATGTATTCACATGTACTAAGACATTTTCACCAGAAGCTTGACCAAAAATACTTGCTAAGATTTTGTGCTTTAGCAGCGTAACTAATAATAGCTAATAAAAACAAGAAAACACACTCTAAAAACTAATAAAACTAACGACATTAGACAAACAAAAAGTAACAGCAAAATTAAACTAAACTATCCTGAAAAACCAAAAACTATCATACCCCTGCTTTTCACACAGGCTGGTGACCCGACTCTCTGTGCCAGGTTGCTTTCAGAAACACACTCCTACCTGGATCTTGCCTTTGCCGTCATCCACCATGCCGTGCTGGGCAGCCATGACTGTGTTTGTGTGCAAGGTGGAGGCATCAAAAGGCACTTGTTCCACTTTGGCGATGCGCCCGATAGCGTAGGCCTTACTGGGTCCTGTTGTCTCATCCTTGTCCCTCCAGTCGCTGAAGAACTGCTTGAACAAGGTCGTTTCTGCTCCGGCAGGAAGGACTTGGATCTGCAGGTGTAACTTGACTGTTAGCTTTAGCTTAGCAAAACTTTGTGGGACTTTTTAGACTGGTTAAGGATGCAGGGACCTTACCTGTGTTTTATTGCTGTACCCCTTGTCTTTGATGAACTGCTGTCCTGCAGACATGGCGGCTTTACGCTCAGAAGCATTGGCCTTTGGACCTGTGAGAGTTAAAAGGAGAAGGCCATCAGTTTATACTGTGGTGCAATTCTAATTTAATTAAATGCTTCGTAAAAAAAAAAAAAAAAAAAAAATATAGTTTTTGTTCATGTATGACTTTCCTCCCATCATTGTCATATTATTTTGGACTTTTAATATCACTTTCAGTTGTGCTCTAGAATTGTAGCATCTTCGTTATGCTAGTTGTGATTTATTCTTTTCATAGACTTTTGTTCATAATTTTTTTTTGGTTGAGGTGTTGCATGTTTGGACAACTGTCCCGTCTGGTTTTAAATACTATGCAGCTGGCAGGACTTTTGTTCTTAATTATTACTTTCGGACAGTTGTTATGACGTACAACTGTGGCAGAAAGATTTTGCTTTTCACAACACGGCCAGCTGATTAGCATCTCAAACACTCAAACACATGAATTTTGACCCCAAATCCGAAAGAGTTCTAAAGGGGTCTTCTTGGATGCAGAGCTTTACCAAAGAGAAAAGAGAGAAGGAAGAAGTTCACATAATCACCATCCACAACCACTCTCTAATATTTGAATATTATGAGATATAATAATGTTTAATTTCCCTTTGGGATAAATTAAGTCAACATGAAAGCACAGTTCATCCATTTTATAGGACTGACTTTGGGTTTGGGAACACCCTTTGGGAAACCTATTGTTCCTTGACTTTATCCATTCTAGTTGGTACATGTGTCTGGAATTATCATGTGATGGAAAGTCCAGTGGCATTAAAGTTCCAACCTTCTGACTTAATCTATCAGCCACTGATGTTAGAAAATTGTTCCATAGCAACCATGAACCCTTTATATCATTAAGAAGGTTTTGGACGAGAAAGTATCAGCTGCCTAAAAACTAACACATTGAGGAATTACATTGACAAACCAAATAACTTTTAACTGTTTGTCCACAATGACTAGAATGTTTGGAGGATTCCAGGTGGGGCTTTTAAACCTAGCAACACTGCAGCAGCTGGTAAGCATGATGGTGGCAACCTCATGCTGAGGGTCACTGCAAATGGAGGGAATAATCAGGAAAACTATCTCCAATTTCACACCAACAATAAGATGGTTAAAACCAGTGTTTTTTAAAGTGGGGCCCGAGGGCCACTGGGGGCCACCAGAAGGGGCCTCAGAAACCTGGAGGGAAGAAGAGGAAAAAAAATGCAAAAATAAAAAATGTTAATCTAATAAAAAATTTTAGCATAAATTTTAAATCTAAATTTTTTTTGTCAGAAAATCAAAAGTGTTTTTCAGTCATTATAATAAAATGTGAGTTTAACTAATTTATTAACATTATTTAATAAACAGCTACAATTATTAATAAACAGTGAAATGACTTAATTATGTTAAGTCATTTAAACCTTGTTTATAGAACTTTTTTTGTCTTTAGCAGGACGAATGTCTCATTACTCAGGGACAACAGATGAAAAAGTAGCCATTTGCCTAATTTTGGAGCATTTACAGAAATGCCAATTAATGTGGATTGTCCCTACCAAGTAAATTAAATTAAAATTAAACAAAATTTGCTACATTCATCTTTCTGTTTGACCCATGAGTGTCGCTTTAATAATTTTTCTGCTACATCATCAAGACATGAACACTTTCAGTACCCTTCCAAACAAAGATGTTCCTGTCCACCCCATTGTCCAGGATGTAGCACTCCTCAGGGGACAACATGGCCTGTTTGAAGGGACTGGACTGAGCCACAGCCGTCACCTTCATGGAGCCAGAGGCATCTGAGATCTGAAGAGCAACAACACACAGTCACATTAAAGTGATTTGAATAAGCAAACATGAAATCTGTGGTTTGTAGACTGTAGTAGAGTAAACAGCTTTGTTTTAGGAGGTCCCATGCAATTATTAGACTTTACAGACAGTTTAATATTTACCATGTAGAGGGCGCCCTTCTTCCTGTTGGAGGTGTCCACCTTGTCATCATCCGGAGTGCTGGGAGCAATGGTGGGTTTGGATCCTAAAGCCTGAACAAACAATACCAATACCAATACCAATACCAATACCAACTTTATTTATAAAGCACTTTAAAACAACCACAGTTGATACAAAGTGCTGTACAATTTAAAGACACAACATAATAAAAAAGTAATTAAAACAGTTTAAAAACAAAAAACATACAAATTAAAACTAGATCCCACTGGTGTTGAAAGCCAAGTAAAATAAATGGGTTTTAAGACGGGCTTTAAAAGCTGAAGAGTCAGTCACTGTGATTTTGTCTCCATCAGTAAACCAGCAGAATGGCAGCAATTTGATTGGTTGATGTGAGGTCCCACTAACGTCAGCCAGATCAAAACTAAACTTAAGAAAAAGGATCAATCTCAAACTGCCCCCTGCCCCATACTCAGGTTCATTATTCCTCTGCGATGTAAAGGAAGTGTTTACAATGTCACCATGGCACAGAACTGGCACAGAGACAAAGAGCATCTTTGTGTCCGCCCATTCCCACGCCGACCGACATTAATTCCACAGAATGATTCTGATTGAGGCTCACACTCGATGTGGTTCATCAGGGAAAAAAAGAGGAATGTGAGAATGTTTCACCTCTATGATTTCAGAAGGCTCGCCTCCTTCCTCCACCATGTGCACCTTGGCTCGGCCGTTTCTCTCATTGTCTCTGATGTCGATGGCCACCTGGGAGGCCTTGAGCCGCTCGAAACGGTTACACTCACTGCCGCACCACTGGTACACATCCTGCAGGACACGGAGAAAAAGAGAAGAAAAGGATGTTTGAACCCTCAACTGTTTGGAAAGATAAGAAGACAGGAGCATCACCTGCAGCATCATTTATGACTTTAGGAGGCCAGTTACTCTACACCGAGAAAGCCTTTGACTCCTAAAGTCATAAATGATGCTGCAGATGATGCTCCTGTCTTCTTGTCTTTCCAAACAGTTGAGGGTCCAATTTTTCACAAATTCAAAATTATATAATCCAATCAAATTTCATTTGTGTAGCACATTTCAGCAACGAAGCAGTTCAAAGTGCATCATAAAAACACAAAAATCAACAACTGAAACATTACATTACATTTATTCAACACCACATACAGTGTGTTGCAAAACTGTTTATCCCCTGTAGTGGAAAATTTTACGATTACCACATGATTATAAGTAAAACAATGCATGGCAGTATAATGACTCTTGTGTAATGCACATGCTCATGAAAAAGTCTTCTGAAGCCATTTCTATGGCCTTGGTGTTACAATAAAGTTGTTAAATTGTTTCTACTTGCACCCTCATGACGTGCTTGATTCCCCAAGTGAAAGAAGAGACGTGTGCTTCCAATCTGTTCTGTAACCAAGTAGATTCTCAAATTATGTGATTGGAGTGAAACCCTCCCTATAAAACTGTATGCTGTGTTCTGATCCAGGCTCTTTTTCCTGACTGTGTTCAGTGAGCAGAGGCTTCAAACGCTGGAAAGCATTTGAATAAATTCTGATTACGAATGTCTTATTTCTCTGGTTCTTTGGGCTTTAAAACAGTTTTTCCTCACTCTTTGTTAAAGAAAAATTTCCACAACAGTTTGGCGACACGAACAGGATCCGGACAGTTGGAGAGGTCGAGGGAGACGGGAGATCAGAAGCATTAGCCTGAGGAGTTTGACTTTTCAGTCCACCTCCACGTCAAACGAGGGGAGTCTGCCTACTGACCGGATCCATAAGAACTTTAACAGTGAGGACTGTTTCAATTGGGTTTTGTTGTTGTTTGTTTGGTTTTTTTATTTATTTATTTCTGCTGGGACAGAAATAAATAGACTGCTGGTGAACTAAGGTTAATATAATCCAGTAGGGAGTAAGGATAATTATCTAAAGAGTAGATAGTGGGTATTTTTATACTCACTATCCCTGGGTATAAAAATACCCAGGGTTCAAAAACTGTGCAATTTTATAAAATGTTTACGTTTTTACTCTTTTTTTGGAATAGATAGTGGGTATCTTTATACCCACTATCTAAAAGTTAGATATGGCTATTTTTAATCTTTTTTCACCTTCAAGTAAAGAAAGTAGCTATCTAGAAGACAGATAGTGGGTGTTTTTAGTCTTTTTTTTACCTCCAAGAAAGAAAGTAAAGAAAGTAACTGTCTAAGGGAAGATAGTGGCTGGTTTTTAGCATTTCTACACCTTCAAAGAAAGAAAGCCAGTGGAGAAACGTCTCACTGAAAAAATGGGTTCCGGATCCTCAAAGAAAAGCTCGGAGTGGCCTGGTCCTGAGCCTAGCAGTTATATTTATAACCTAATGTCAGAAAAATACATACATACATACATATATGTATATACAGCCCATTTTACTCTTAACAATTGCTATAAAAAGTTTTCACCAACTTGGATCAGTGATAATAAAAAAAATGGCTTTTTGGCTTTTTTTGGACAAAATTGTTAAACAAAAAAGAATTTACAAAATAATTGATCGAAACATACTCTATTATCAAAGTGAAAAAAGATTTTTACTAAATAAGGACAATTAAAAATATTTAACATAAAATAAGTGATTGCATAAGAATATATTCACCTTTACAGTGATTGACCTCATTCAACAGAGGTCCAGCAAACTAGTGCTAGTCGTCTCACAATGAGTGAATGGAGATCACCTGAGTGCATTGTGTGTCTCAAAGACACTTGAGTATGGAAGGTCCATTCACTGATTCCTCTGGATCCCTGGTTACCACTACAGCATTAAGACTAAACAACACTCCAACTAATCACAGAAAAGGTCTAAGTCAGGGGATGGATATAAAAAATCTCCAAAGGCCCTCACTTTCACTTTAAATTTATAAAACACCACCAGTAGAATTAAAATGATAGTCATAAAACCTTTTACCTGAACTATTAAGAAGTTATCATATCTGGCTGGACATTCAGAGGCATCATAAGGACTCTCACCTTTCCCAGGTCGATGATGAAGCAGTCTCCCTTGTTGAAGCTGGACCAGGACATTTCCACCTCAGTTGCTCTGATGGCTCTGCGGCCCTTTACGTGCAGCAGGCGCTTCACGTTCATGTCATTGGTCACCACGTGCTTGAAGCCTGAAGCCACGCCGCCTTTCTGCAGAAGAAAGTCACAGCTTAATGTTGGAGAGCATTCCAAACTCATCACACGTTCCAGGAAACATGTACTTTGCGGTGGAAAGAGAATTCCTTCAAGTTAAATCAAGTTTGTTTGTAGAGTTAACTTCAGCAACGAGGCAGTTCAAAGATGCCATTAATTTACAGTTTTGTCAAATGTAATTGTCAAAATCATCAAGCAAATATCATGGATTATTTCATTCTCAAGCACAGAACAGAAAATTTCAACCTTTGAGCACACTTGATTAAAAATGATTGAATAAATAAACGATTTATTAGAACAGGAGCCACATCGACCATTCAGAGCACTTTACACTCAGTCACACGGTTCTGATCTGCAGATGTTTGGACTTTTAGAATCAGGTATTTTCTGTTTTGATCATTTCTCTGTCGTTTGTTTTCTTATATTTGGTCATTTTAGTTTATTCCTTGTGTTAGTTCAGTTTGTGTTTTGTCTCTGTTTTTCTTCTTTACCTCGCTCTCAGACGACCATCCTGCTCCTTGTCCCAGCTGTTCGTCATTCCTTCACTTTCCCTCACCTGCTTCGCTCCTCTGTTATATTCACTCCTTCCTCAGTATATTTAAGCTTCCTGGTCACATTGTTTTCTCTACTGGCTGCATTTCATTAACATAGGACTTTTTTATATCCTACAGAATAAATGTAACCAAATTCAAAGCTGGATTTTATCCATTTTTTTACTCTGATCTCTCTCTACATGCCTGTGACAATATCTCCATCTAATTAATGGAAATGTTCAACAAGGTTGAAGATTTTCTGAAACTGAAGAAAAATGACAGAATATCTGTTTCAGATAAAAAAAAGACAGTAATATACTATAAACTGCACCAACTGCAGTTTTCTGGCTGATCACTGATCTGCTGATTCTGATTTTTGCCAATTCTAATTTTATTTTTAAATAACTGACACTGTCAGGTATTGTAAGGTCACAATACACCTTCAGTGATCCAGTTTTTTTTTTTTTTATTGAAAAACATTAAACTATGCATGTGAAACAATACAAAGTTGGTATAGCTGCACACGAAGCAGATAAATTAACTTATAACATGGGGAAAAATTCTGAAGTGAAATAATCTGGAATTGGCATTTTTTTAAAATCTATGTTAAGAAATGATTGAGCTCCTACATGTAGCTGAAAAGTTACTTGTTAGTTAGTTTTGTAGCATAGTAAAACCAGTTTTTAGTAAACATGTAAAGGAGCTCCTGATGGGATGTGTTGGAGAGGAGCAGTGTGACTTCTTTGACAGAGGAGTTTGATGGAAACTAAAGCTGTCATTTTATGAGGACAAGAAAGGGAAGCATGTAGTTCAGTTGCTGGTTCAGTGGAGCTTTCTCTAGCATGAGTCAGACCTTCAACCAGAGACGGATCACTAAATTCAGAGGAATTCACTGTTTGGACCTCCAAATGAACACCAGATTTATGCTGTTCTTCCCGCTGCGTGGTTGTTAAAAGTTTCCGCGGTAACAATTCAGCCCCTGTTGTTTCCCAACAATGGAGTTGCCAGCCCTGGAAAACCTGATGATGTTTGGTTCTGTTGCTTCACTGTGAAAGAGCGTCTGGACCAACATGTGCAGCGCAGAGTTTCCAACCTCCAAATAAAGTAGTAAACAAGAATTTGAGCTAAGTGCATTCAGCTAAAGCCAAGCTTGTAGGCGTAGTTTGTTTCTCTGTGTGTGTAGGTGTGTGCGTGGGTGCGTGTCTGGTGTGAACGAGGTTTTTATATCCTTATGGAAACCTATTTATGTCTACAATGTGAGGTTGTGGGGACCACTGCTCCTTGTGGGGACATTTTCTTGGTCCCCATGAGGGGAAATGCAGTTTTTGGGTTAGGAGTTAAGTATGTGACAATTAGGAGTAGGGTTAGAGTTATGCTGTAGAAAATGAAGGGAGGTCAATGTAAAGTTCCCGCAAGACATGAAAACATGACTGTGTGTGCATGTGTGTCTAAGTGAGAAACACATGGCTGGTAAAAGTGGTTTGGCTTTGCGCTTCAGATGTCCCCCTTTGAACTAGCTGGTTGGGTGAGTTAAAGCCAATCAAAATCAGACACACCCTGAAGCTGAAGTGGCTCTTAGCTGAACGTGTGGCGTGTTCTCTGAACTTCTAATCATAACCTCCTCTGTGCCAAAGTTCAGAAGACATAGCAATCATTAAACAGGGTAATTATGTGTAGGTCAACAGATCATAGATTCTTTTTCTTCTTCTTCTTCTTCTTCTTCATTCTATTAGTCATTCTGTCTTTCAGTGTATGTGAATTTAGTTCCCTTTTATTTAAATTGGTAAAACTTTAATTAGAAGCAGTAAAAAAGAGATTTACTTCATCATTTAGTCCTCAACTCAGTGCTAAAGTTTTGTTTTATTTATAGAACATAAAGTTTTGTGACTGATGATCTGCATGATGCCGGGAAGATGGGACGTGAACTGAACGCTATCATCTGCATAGAGAAATGCATGATGTTAAACAGGCATAAAGCTAAAAATGTTCCATTCTTTTAGTAGATAATCATTAATTGGCAATAAATCACCTGAAGTGACATTAGTGTTGCTTTATGAAGTGTGCGTAACATTGAAACATGCATTATATTGTGTGATAAAAGTAAAAACTAACTGCCACTTGTCAGCTTCCTTGTAGACAAGTTCATATACAACTTGACTGTTTTCACACATCATCACATTACATTCACAAACTTCATGGGGATTTTATGTGATTGACCAACACAAAGAAGCACATGTTAAATAATTGGAAGAAAAATTATGCATAGTTTTACAAATAAAAAGATGAAATGTATGGTATGTATTTGTATTTGTACAAAAGATGGCAGAGATTTTGCCTCTGCTGGACGTTTGTGAGAAACAGGAATTGTAATGATTAAGAGAGTGCAAATGAACCCTAAGTGAGGTTTTCAACATTAATTCCAAATGTGAAGATATGCATATATAGGAAAAATAGCTAAAACAGCTATTTGAAGCAATTATACAGGATTAAGAAATTATTTTAATAAAGGTTACATCTCAACATATTTGAGTTTAATTCAACTGTTTCAGGATTTTGTGTTATTCCCTGACAGGAAATGTTTCATCTTTTTGATAAAGGATGAGTGTAAAAAGGTACGCAATGAAGAAAGTTATTGATTGTATTTGATTAACAGCTGGAAGGATCAAAAACAAAGGAAAGGTGAAAATAATGTTGAAAAGAACATGAACATGTTTTATATTATCGGGTTAAAATACATATAAACCAGATAACATTGTGTCCTGTCAGAGAGCGACGCTCACCTGGTACTTGACTCCTGACTTAAAGTATCCCAGGAAGGTGTTGGACTCGTAGTTCTGCACCTCCCTGTACTGGACCGGCCCACCGCCCAGGAAGTCGTCCAGCTGCGTGGCAAAGATGGCCGCCGCTCCACTCTCATCCTGCGAGCACTCGTCACCTGCAGAAGACAGAGACAGCAGCTCTCTGTGTTTCACTGTGTTTACAGAAGGACTGCGCTTCTTTCAGAGCAAACAGCTGCTCTCAGGTTGGTTTAGTCACATTAACCAAACACACATATCCTGAATGACACATTGCTTTATTCCACTTTACCAGACTTTATTTGTATTTCTGTGGTTTAAAGACATTTTCCTGCTGCATAACACACAGCGGTTTCTGTTTTTGGGTCCCTGTTCTTGTTTTGCAGCTGAAGCATTCAGGGAACAACTGACTCCAGGTTTTAGTTCGGAACGTGCAGAGAAGTTAAACCTGACTGGCTGCGGTGTGTGTGTGTGTGTGGGGGGGGCATGATAACCACAGAGAAGAGAAAATGCAAATGGAATTTCACAAGCAGCTCTGACTTTCAGGACAGAATTTTTGAGCTTGCCATACAAAAGAGGATGTTTCAGCCTCCAATTTCAAAATAAAAGGAACTTGCTATTTTGTCTTGTTTTGGTTATTTTGCATGTAAGCACTGTGTTGCATGCATGCACAATAATTGCATCAGCTTTGGAGGAAGTGAAATTTAGAATAATCTATAGCGAGACATTAAAAAGACTGCAATATATAAAAACTGTGATAGACCAATGCAATGTTGTGCATTCCTGTAAAGTAAAAGTAAGAAAAGATCCCATGGTGTTAAATTTATTTTAAGTGTGGTGTGCATTTTATTCATTCCCCCAGAATCAGTCCTCTGTAGAACTGCATTTTGCTGCAGCTGCAAATATTAAACATTCTGCCTATTGTTCTTTGGAATTGTCAGATATGCTCACCTTCCCAGAATATTGGCCTATGTCATTTTTGGACAGAAAAAAAAAAAAAAAACTTCTGGAAAAAAATGACTTGGGCCATTAATTTAAGAAGGTGACGTCATGCCACCAAATCCCAAATGGATTCAGGTCTGGACTTTGACTGGGCCATTCTGACACTTTAATATGCCTTTATCTTAACCTTTCCTTTGAAGTTCTGGCTGTATGTTTAGGATCATTGTCTTGTTTGTCTTTTCTTCCACTTTTAATTACTCCTAATAAAACACTTTGAAACTTTTAGAAGACAAATTTTGAAAATGTTCAAATGGCTATGAATAATTTCGTTCATCAATGTCAAGAAATAAACCCGGTGCCTTAGAAAATGAATAGTGAAATCATAAAATCTATAGTCAGGGCAGACTTAGAATAAATTTTGTTCTGCAAGAGATCTCTCAGCCGTCTTGGGGTTTTATGTGTGTGTTTCAGTCTCACCTAGCCACATGTGTATGTTGTAGGACGGTGCTGAGGTGGTGAAGAGCAGCAGGTAGGCGTCCCCGGTGTAGAAGCTGCCATGCAGCGCTTTGGGGACGGGTTTGAGGTCCATGTTCTCAATGCGCCACACCTGCAGCCCCGGACCCTTCCCCGCGTCTTGAAACTCCTTGTGGGAAACCATAATGGCTCTGAGGGGAGAGATGGGAAACCATGGAGATGCAGGAGAGACTAAAGTTCAAGCTGAATTTGCAGAACATAGATGTTTGTGAACCTAAAGGCAGGACAGATGATAAAGAGTCAGAAGACACGCAGCCAGCATAAGCACACATTGACAAGTAAGTTCTATATACAGCATCGGCATCATGACATGTTTCCTGAGCAGCGCTGATAAACAGAGGATGTAGTGAAGAACAGAGAGAGCGGAACCTGCTGTGGTTATCAGTTATTAACTTGTGATCTATTTCTTATTTGAGTATTTGGTGGCTTACAAAACTAGATAAGACAGTTCTGAGAACTTCACTTATCCCCACTGCTGCCTTAAAGCCTATAGATGCATCAAGAGCATTAGCCAATGAGCATCTTAGGTCATTTTAGAAAAAATAATATTTAATTAAACTTTAAATATTTTTCTCCCATGTCTGTCGTTGTCTTTGTCTCTCCATGCCAGACGTAGCATGTGCAGGATGATGCATGACTCAAACACACCCTGGTTATCCACTGATTCCATCAAGTCAACTACACAAGAGGAGGAACAACTCGTTTCTCACTCCTGTTTGGTAAAATAACTTTGCACTGACACTGCCTGGCAACCAGACCCACCACACTAAGATTCATATTCAGTGAACAAATACACTGAATTTCACAAAATTTTACATTTTACATCTAATATGTTTTTGTCTTTTTCTTTGTCATCTGTTATATTCCAGTAAACTGATGCTATTGTTTATTTTTGAGGCCAGAATAACTGTTACCATGAGTTATACCTCATGGTAACAGTTATTTATTTTACATTATATTTTGAATTCCTAATTGTACTTTCTGAAGCATTTAGAACAGGGGTCCCCAAACTTTTTCCTGCGCGGGCCACATAACTGTTCCCTTTTCTGTTCGGGGGCAGGTCTTAGTTTTTCGAGAAAGAAACCTTAGAAAACTTTTGTTGAGGGGGGGGGGGTGGATTACTGCCGACGACATATTCGCGTTTGTAGATACATTTTTACCCAGAATGCAAATGGAAAAAAACTGTGAGCGAAACGGTGACTGGTACTGACTAGTATATATTCCATTGAGGGAAACTAAGTTTCATATCTGCTCAAGAGCCCCCCTGGTGGTTGAAGAAAAATCCTTATTTTTGAGGCCAGAATAACTGTTACCATGATATGATAAGTTTCATATCTGCTCAAGAGCCCCCCTGGTGGTTGAAGAAAAATCCACATATATATGAAAAAAAACACTGAATGCTCTCTGGTATTGTTCAGGGGGCCGGACCAAGTGAGGAGGCGGGCCGGTCCGTAGCTTGGGGACCCCTGATTTAGAAGGTTTGTTGCACTTTATTTTTCACATTTGACCAAAATAGCCAACTTATTGTTTTTGTCAGTTACAGTTTCTGTATTATTTTTTTACAGTTGTTCTTTTACTCCTAATTGCACCGACTGAACAAATGAAAGTTGTTTTTACATGTTTGACCAAGATTGTAAAGCTACTGGTGTTCTTAAGTATTCTGTACTGATGCAGCTTTGTCAGATAAATTTGTAATTCAATATATTTATGTCTGTGTTTAAAAAAATAAACATTTCAATTCAGCTGTTTTTCTGTATCGTATCGGTACCGGCCGATATTAATCCTCAAGTATTGGTATCAGAATTGGAAGTGAAAAAAATGGATCAGTCCATCCCTAATAATGAGCAAAAGCATCAGTCAGGTATTATGAACAATTCATAATAAAAACATTAGCGTGCAGAAGTGAGCTGCACACATTAGAGTCCGTCAACCTGGAAGAGAAACTTGATTTGTTGTATCTTGCCCATGGCGCCATTAGCCCTACACTTTGTTCACATTTGAGGATGTTGTGGCTTTTTGAGGAAAACACATGACAATGGCATTTGTGTGAAAATGCTATAGGTGTCCAATGTGGTCACTTACTGCGGAGCTGAACTAGCACAGGCCACACCTACAGGCTTTGAAAAATGATAAATGAATAGTGACAAAAGATGCCCTCCAAAGAAAGGTTTTGGAACCCCACATTGGAACCAGTGGGTCTCTAAGGTACTGGTGGAAGCCCAAAATGTGACTCTCATCAAAGTTGATCAAGTGTTGGTTAGTGCTGTCTGCTGACCGATAATACTGCTGTGACTGTCGGATGTTCCAGTTACTGCTTCCAGTTATCGCTGCTCCACCTTTTAAAACCAATGTTTGTCATCCAGGAGCTCCAACGGGATAATAATACCAGAAACACACCAAACCGGCGCTGGAACACAGAAAGCTGGCCAACACTGAAGTTTTACAATGAGCCGACCTCATTTCTATGAAAATAGAGTGGCCATTTTTAAAAGTTGGTTCAAAGCAATATGAATGAGCTAGATAGGAAGAGAGGTCGAGTTGACGGTCAAAATTATACCAAGTGCTATCAAAATAAAGGTGGGTGTGTTTGGATATAATTGAGCCTGTATGTATAATTCTGACCCTCCCTGGATTAGAGACGATGTGCATTTATTTAAAACTGGTGCATCTAATTCTTACTGCTGAAGTTCATTAATGTAATTTGTTGGAAAATTATTTCACCCTGTGATCGGTTGCATCACTAAAAGTTATGAATTTATTGTGACTGTAAAGTTACACAGTAAAAGCTGAACTGCAATATTTGGTTGATTTAGCCTGTCACAGAAAAAATAGGTGTTCAAAATTCAAAGTCATATTTTCACCAAACTAAATATTTAATTCACATCAAGAATATGTAGTTCACTATAATTATCTCCAATTTAAACATTTAGTTTACTAAACAAATATTTAATTAGAAAGCTAAATGTTTAAGTCCAAACTTAAATATTGAACTTAAATATTAGTTTGGAAAATAAATATTTAGTTTGGAATGAAATATTGCTAACAAACTAAATACTTAATTTCGAGCTCAATATGAAACTTTTAATTTGCAAACTAAATATTTACTTGTTTTTTTTTTTTTTTTACTAATTTTTTTAATTTACAAACTACATATTTAGCTTGTGAATTAAATATTTTGTAAAGTGTAATTAAATAAACACCTGAAAGTGTAAAAAGTAACTCTTCCTGTTTTGATTCCGGGCCGTAAGCTATCATGCTGATAAATCCACATCTATAAAGCTATCACCAGATACATAATCAGTAACGATGCTCAAACAAACAGGATAATCACCTTGTAGCCATGGTGACGAGACTGGCCGACCTTTTAAAGTCACATCAGTTTTTAGGCAGCTCTTACCATCAGACTAAATGGGGCCCGGTAGAATTTAATTTGTGGGGCCCACAGATTGATGAACATTTAAGACAACAATGAGTCAAGAATACATTTCTTGAGTTGACTAGTTCATCCTGTCAGATATTATTTATTATAAGTAGAGTGTTGCAGAATCTGGACGTGTTAAAGTGAAAATAGTCCATTACTTGTTGAGATTGCTTTGCAAACAAAGTGGGTATGAAACATAAACCTCGGGTACAAATAAGAAAAGATTAATTCACATAAGCAGAATTAGAATCAAATAAAGACTTATTTAAAACTAAACCATCAAATTATATCATTTCAAATGTTGCATTCACATGCAGACCATGTCAGTTCTTAATTTTACGTTTTAAATTTCAATGAATAAATCTTTTAAAATTGCTTTACATCTCCATTTTGAAAAACATCACAGGAAAAAAAAATCCTGAGATTTTTCCTGTGTCATTCAGGAGCTCTCGGACGCCCTCCGGTGGCGTGGAGGCTTCCTGTAGGGGCTTAGTTGCATATTCGTCTGGCCGGCTCTGTTAAGCATTACTAAGTCTGGGACTCTTAATAAATAAAAACTGAAAAGTGAGTGTCGGCGCTCACTTCTCAGAGATTATACTTTTCCGTGATTACACATGAACCAGATTACACGTCTGCGGGATTACAGCTGCAGAGAGCCTGACTCCGTCTGCTTCAGCATGCAGGGCTGCATGTTGTGGGCCAAGCTGATCAGGAAAACACACGTCAAAACCTTAAGGACTAGGATTATTACAGAGGAGCTGCTCAGCTGAGTGTCAGCTCGTCCAGCTCAGGTTTCAGGGAGGAAAGCGGACTTCCTGTAAGAGCTCCGCTGATCGATCAGCCATCCCGCTGTCTCCACTGCAGCGGACTAATGCACTTTATTAACAGAGTCACTGCAGTAACACTGAGGGGCCATGGAGCTAAGAGCATGCATGAAACTTACTCATTTATTCTTAATCTCAGACTTAGTTTATTATTTTTAATATGAAATATGCTTTTGATTAGAATAAAAATAAAATCAGACTCCAGTTTCCACTGCAATTTTCTTTTCTTCCCCCCGAGTATCATATAAGATTCAAGATCTTTGCCTACTTTAACTGTATTTTGCACTCTATTTCTTTTACTACGTATACTACCAATCAAAGACAACACCAAGATATGCACCAATAACTACTGACCCCAACGTCTCCTCCCTCCTTCTGCTCTCACACTGCGATCGTCCCAGCAATCCCAGACCCCCATAAAACACATACACACTCACACAAGAGCCCAAAGGAAGCAGCAGATGATCAGGAAAAAGTCAGAACTCTGGAAGTAATCATCATAACCATTCTGTAACAAAAACTGAACCGAGTGTTCAGAACCCAAAGCAAACGGCGCACTCACAGTTTTTTTAGGATGAACCACACAAGCAGAGGCAGACAGAGGAGCAGAAGTGCCGCTGGAGGTTGGAGATGAAGGAGTGGGGCGTCTGAGGATGGTCTTTGTGTTTTACTGTGAAGTTAAAAAAAAAGAGAAAGAGAGACAGAGAGGAGGAGGAGGAGGAGGAGGAGGAGGAGGAAGGCTGTGGAGCCGTGTCAGAGGAGGGAGGCGCACTGATTGGTCCGCAGCAGCAACCTGTCACTCTGCGCTGTTTAGAAACTAGTTCAGCTTTTAAATGTCAGTCAACATTAATCGCCACCGGAAGGGGAAGAAGAAAACAAAAAACTTTCACCCCGAGTTAATCTCTACTTTATTCTGTCATTCTGCGTAAAAAGTTGAAAACAGCAAATCCTTATCATTTGGTCAGAGTTCCCTGCCAACTTCCTGGCATTGTTTTTTTTCTTCTTCTTCTTCTTCTTCTTCTTCTTCTTCTTCTTCTTCTTCTTCTTCTTCTTCTTTTTGGGAATCGCCAAATATGCCTTAAGGGGGCAGTATTATGTTAAATCAACTTTTTTTTTAGCTTTACATCATGTTGTAATGTTATTCCCTCATCAAAAACATTCATAGAATGTTGTTTTGATTCTTTCATGCATGTTTGAGAAATCCTTTAATCTCCATGGTAACCATTCAGTTGTGCAAAACACCTGGGTGGACCTAGCTCCGCCTACAAGATGCAGCTCCTCCTCAGAGCTTCAGTTTCCAAAAGTCCTTCTGGTAAAGCAGCTCTGGCCCACAACTCCGCCTCTCAGCTCCTTCAGACTAGCCTGCAGCAATTAGCAAACACTTGGAGGAAGTGTGCGTCAAATGAGCTCATTATAGGAGCTACTTCTCATAGAAACGCTGGTAAAAAGGTTGTTAAAGGGTTAATATAGTAGCCATGTTGTGATGACTTCCTGAAAGTGTAGTTTTAAGAAAAAGTAGGAACTTTTAAAGAGACAGAGACCCGATTTGTAGTTATTAATTTAAGAAGTCAAATTTCTTTTGATTTATATGTGATATGCACAGCATTTTATAACAACTGATGTTAACATAGTTACTCCATTGTGCTATAAAATTTCACTAAGTGCCTAAAAAGATACATAACACTTCCCCTTTTAAAAGCAGTCACCCATCCGTTCACCTGGTGGTTTTCATTTTGTTGCTCCAAGGCTTCTTGCATCAGGAGGAGAGAGGGACATGCAAACAGGCCTGTGGGTCCTGTCCATGTACTCCGGCTTCCTCCCATGGTCCATAATCAGACATTTTAGGTTGACTGGTTGCTTTGTTGTTGTGTATGGTGTGTGCAGGTGTGTGTGTCCGCCGAGGATAAGCACTGGCCAAGAAAGTGACACATAGTTTTTCAATATGGTCTAGATATTTTGTTTTGGGAGGTTTTTAACGACAAAACACTGTCAATAAAAGGCTGCTAAGGCTATAAAAAAAAATTTTTTTTAAATCAGGAAAAAAAAGTACAGGGATGTGTGTGTGCGCATCAGATTTTTATATACATACATTATCCGTCTCATATTATGCTGCCATGGCATAGTGACAGTTTCAACAAATATGTAAAACAATATTTTTTTGTAAAGTTACAGACTGCAGCTTTAATGGCATCAGACGTCACATTCCTTCAATCATGAGTTCAATATTTCTATTCTAATAATGTTACAGTATTTTCATATTATAATCTGTTACACTATATTATTATTACTAATATTGTGATTGTTAATCTTGGACATATTTTTTGTGAATTTAATTATGCTGTTAGACTTGAATTTCCCTACAGTAAGACAATAAAGTCGATTTTTATTCTATTCTAGACTAAAGCAGACATGCAAATTAAGCTTTTCAGATTTTTATTTGGAAACTATGAAACCATGCTTCATTTTTGCTTTCACTTTAAAATGACACTCTGCTTTGTTTTGGTCTATCATGTAAAATCCCAGCATTAATATTTGTTGCTCCACTGTGAAAAAAATGTGGAAACAACTTCCTAGATGAGCTCACCCAGCTTATTTTGTGGGTAATTAATTCAGGTTCCCAGAGGTAAGTCAGGTGTTCAACTTTCCCAGAATCACACAGTGTAGAAGTGAAAAAAAGTACAACGAATAGAAGGTGATTCAGTCCAAGTTCCTGTTATGTAAATGCAACAGATCAGGACTGCAGGAGGTTCCATAGAAATAAAAACCTACAGAAACTCTAAATACATGAGATTTGACCACTAATCTATTTTATTTACCTTTGTGATTGAAAAAGTATTTTTTGAATAGAAGCATCATTTCTCTGTACAAAAAAAACAAAAACAAAAATCAAAAAGCAGTAAACACCCACCCCGGTCCAGCAGGAAAAAGAGTAAATGCTGTTTTTAGTGCGTTATAAACAGACCAAACAGTTTACAGGTGCTTTATTTTGTTAGGGAGCGGGTCAGAACCTGCTGAGCGGAGCCGTGTGTGTACTCATCACTCAGTTTAATCCTGCAGGCTGGAACAGGTCTACTCACTATCGTCTGCGCTGCTCTCTCTGATTTACGTTTAACTCATGTCAGACGCACTTATTAACCAAAGTATAAAAAAACTAAAACTTTGGTTAGTTAAAAGTTAAAACTAAACAGAAACTAAACAATATTTAACTAATAAAAACTGGGGTTAGGGTTAGCCCTGAAACTAATTAAAACAGTGGTGTCCAAAGCGGGGCGTGTTCCAGTTCTCTCCCTGGTGGTGGTAACGACCTCCTCAGCAGGTCAGTTTCTTCTTAGGCCTTTTAATGAGCCATTATTTGATCCAGGTGTGTTACACCAGGGCGAGAACTAAAACATGCAGGATGGGATGCCGGCCCTCCAAGACCCACTTCGGGCACCACTGAATTAAAACTAACTGAATTAGACAAGCATGTGATGTGGAGCTCTTCCGTCTCCGTTTGCAGCCAGTGATAAAATCTGCAGCAGCCAACTGAAGTCTTACTGTGGAGGATGCAGAAAACACTGAGTGCAGCCCAGTCTACTTTAAGTTATGTTGCTGATGGTGATGGAGAGAAGCTAGTGTGGATGCCTTCACACTAACTTCGGTGGGCGGTGAGGACCAGGGTTGAGAAACACTGCTCTCGACAAACAGATGTTTAAATGTAAGTAATATATACATTATCAACAAAAACTAGAAAAAAGACTTCACATGTTTGCAAAATGTTATTTCTGGTGAAGCACAAAAGAGGATAACCATAGGGCGTCGTTTGGAAAACTATAGAGAAAAATAAATGGCTAAAATGTGGGTTTGTAGCCTGTCAAGAAAAACAATGTTCTGCTCATTGTTCGGTCATATTCTCACCACGTTATTTCGTTTATAAATCTCACAGTTTCAAGTTAAATATTTAATTAGTAAGCTGAATATTTAGCTTCCAAAATAAATATTTACATTACAAACTAAATATTTTATTCCAAACTAAATATTTAGTTTGGAATAAACTAAATATTTAGTTTGTAAATATTTAGTTTTACAAACTAAATATTTAGTTTGTAAAAACGTTTAGCTAAAGCTAAACGTTTAGCTTACTAAACGTTTAGTAACGTTTAGTAAGCTAAACGTTACTAAACGTTTAGTAAGCTAAACGTTTAGCTTACTAATGAAATATTTAATGTGAAGCTCACATCTATAAATAAAAGAATAACACGGTGAACATCTGAGCCACCATTTTTTTCTCTTATTAGTTAAGCATATTGATTAATCGATTAAATTTTTTAATCGATTGACAGCACTATTAAATTCACACAAGTAGAAGCAAATGCATCCGTTTCATCTCAGTGTCATCATTTGTTCCACATTTTGGCAGCTAGAGCTCACTGGTGCCACACTGCTGTTGGGGGGGGGGCTCAAACAGGATGTGACACGCAGGCTGCATTGTGCTGATGGCCTGGTGAGCTTCATGGTCAATGCTCCCTGACCAACAGGGATTAGATCGTTATCATGGGTGGCTTGAAGCAAAAATCCCACAAATGACACAAAGTATTCGCACATTTAACGGAGGATTTTAAATAAGGCTGTTTATGATAAAAATAAATAAATAAATAAATAACACGATGTAGAACATAATTTTAAAGTTTAAAGGGGCAGTATTACATAAAATTGACTTTTGGAGCTTTAGATCTACAGTATATATTTTGTTTACAAAAAAAAAAATGAAGAGCCCACTTCACTGAACCTCATTGAAAACCTCCTGGTTATTCCACCAAATATTAATGTGTGAACTCTTCCCGAGTTAAAACATTAACATTGTTGTTTCTAAATGAACTTGTTTTCTTTGCATTATTTGAGGTCTGAATGCACTGCATCTTTTTTGTTGCTTTGATCATTTCTCATTTTCTGCAAATAAATGAAACATTTGCTTGGAATTTTGGAGACATGTTGTCAGTAGTTCATAGAATAAAAGAACAATGTTCGTCTTACTCAAACATATTCCTATGAAAAGTAAAATCAGAGAAACTGATCATTTAAGTGGCGTCCTAATTTTTTACATTATTTATATACACATACACATATACGTATGTACATACACATATGTATATGTTATATATATGGTACCACTAACTTTAAAAGTCTAGCTCTGCCACTGCAAACAGGATACACACTTGATTTATTCAACAGAAATGATCCCGCACAGTGACATTCATGAGTGTGAATTTCATGGCAGCTTATAGTAGAACCAGAGCTCAGCTCCAGCTCAGATGGTTGTTATGTCTGCAGCAGCCCAGCCTGCAGCCTCCATTGTAACCCCGCCCCCTCCGCCCTGCGGTCAAGGTTTACTGCAGTGTTGGGTGTGTGTGGGGGGGGGAGGCGAGGGGGGGCATGAGTTGTAACCTAGAGCATGTGGAGTAGCTGTGGAGTGAGATAACGCTGACCTTTCACAGCACACACCGTTGATAATGGTGTTTAACGTCATTGAGGCAAACCTCAGGGCTTTGCCTGGTAAAGCAACACGTTGATGCAGATCTTCATGCAAATCCAGCTGAAAGAATCTGTGGCATGGATTCTGTTACCTGTACAGAGTGACCAGAACAAATGTAAAGCTTCTTCACGAATATTAGAGAGATAGTTTATTACTGTGAACGCCACAAATGAATCTGTCAGAGTGTGATACATAGACCCGTGTAGAAAATCCATAAGTTGTAAATCTGCAGCTGGAAGGTTGCTCCTTTAAAGTTTGTCTTTTGTTGGATGACAGAAGTTATCAGAGTTGCACAGCCCACAGAGCCAACATCCTGATTCTGCTGTAAGCAAACAATGAACATTATTGCTCATCGTTTGCTTACCCAATGTCCTGTGCAATCTGTTAGAGTCAAATTGAAAAACTGTGACCTATGGGTTTCCTTCTCCGGTTAACTCGTGCCAGACACACTTTTCAGCGCTGCTGCAGAGCGCCGGTGCCAATGTGGTTAACCCTGGCACACAACCCACGGTCTGGCTTCTCTGCAGCAGCTCTCATATGACCTGGTGCAACTGCATACAGATCGTCTCCTTACAAATCCACTGATTAATTTCAGTTTCCTCTGAAGCAAAGACTCTGGCTTCATTTGACGGAAATGACAACACATTCAAATGTCACAAACCTTATTGAAGAAGCAATGCTATGCATCTTTGCTTTCTGACAGGAGCTTACTGCTTTTACTGTTAGCAATTATATCATTTCATCACTTATGTTACTGGTTGGTTAATTTTGTTCACTGATTTTAGATTCTTTTATTATTGATGCGTTTCCTTTTTGTAAAGCACTTTGTCATTTTTATGTCTGTGAAAGGTGCTATATAAATAAAGTTTATGTACTTATTTACTGTACAGTCTTTTTCTTACTTCCTGTTTTCATATTTTCTATTCAAATCAATCCAGGTAAAGAAAGTACAACTATGTTACAAGTACAAGGTAATAATCATCCTGTACACAAATAAAGCCAAATAAATAAATACAAATAAAGCCCACAAATGATGTTATAGAGATACAAACTGTTGGAACTACAGTCCACCAGTATTTCTAGGAGGAAACAATGAAATCGGCGAGTACATTATGGAGCTTTTCCATGTGCATTTGGATATTCGTTTGAAGTTTGCATATTTAATAACATTTTCAACATTCTAAACTAAAACGGGGAGGAGCCAGAAACTGTGCTTTGAGATAGCCCTGTAATTATTTTTCTAAATGAATCGGTAGGTTGGCTGCCATGTTGGAAATCCAGGTGTTGGGCGGTGAGGTAGCTCCATCTTAGTAAATTGTCTGTAATTAGGTCTGACTTTGAGGAACTTTGCAGTTCAGTTTTTTGGAAATTTTATCTTCCAAGTAACAAGTAGGACACAAAAACAACGAGAGGAGCACCAACGCTGAGGCTCGCCGTCTGCTGAGCAAGAGGAGGCAATCTAAGGTGCAATCCTCACTCCAAGTTCTTTGCAAAGGCCTCATGGCTGTTGGTGAAAGTTTTGCATACATTTTTATTTGCAAATCTGTACTATGTTTAGACATGGCTGAACTGGAATCTGAGGTTGGGACCGGTCAGGAATCTCCAGCTTGTTAAGATGGAGATCTGAGCTGAGGAGGTTTGGAAGTTGAGTTTTCTATGATGGATATTGGAAATTCTGATTTCAAGTAGAATTGGAATGCACCATTAGCATCATGTTAGCTTAGCGAACCAAGGACAAGCTAGCCATCAAGTAAAAAGACATGCCTTTGAAACACTGCTAATGCTCACAAACTTTAGCCTATATACCTATTCTCCTTTTGATTTTTATATTATGGAAATATTCAATTTACTCAAATTTGAGATTATGTGAAAAATAGATTGGTGTAACTAAATGTATTCTTTTGTCTCTTAAGCTCAGATATATTAGAAGGCAACAAAGAGAGGTGAGAACAAAGGATGTAAAAGGATGTAAAGAGAAGCTCCACCGCGAGCAGATCCCAGAAAACAGATAGAAAACCAGAGATTCCAGGAACCCACAGGAAGACGGAGAAAACAAGCAAACAGACAATAAGAGAGAGAAAATAAAGTTAATGACATGGATTGGAGAAGGGAACAAAGGAGTGTGCATGGGAGGTCCCTCAGTATTATCTGCTTAATTTCCCTTTGGGATCAATAAAGTATTTTTGAACTTGAATCCCTGGAACAAGAATTTAACCGGAGCGCTCAGCCTTTTTGGGACATCAGAGCAAAAACCTTTATACATCTTAAACTTTCAAACTTGTAAGATTAACTTTTTAAGGTGATTTTCTCCATCCAAGTCACTAACGGGTCCAAAGTTAGCAAAAGGGCAGCTACATTTCTACAGAGCCCACACATCCTGGACACAAACAATTTCCCTTCAGGTCACTGCTGCAGAATGCTGTTAGCAAAAAGCAGAATCAGTTTCTTTGCTCAGCTGTCTGACTGATGAAGACGTATGTTGCACTGAGTCAACCTCGTCTTCCTCTGCAAGAACTCTGGGTCTTCTGTGGCTAGCAAAAGTATTCACACCCTTTGACCTATTCCATGTTTTGTCACATTACAACCACAAGCATGAATGTATTTCATTGGAATTTTATGTGGAAAAAACAACACAACACAAAGTGACAGTGAACTGGAAAGAAAATGATACATCATTCAAACCATTTTGTACAAATAAAAAAACTGAAAAAGTGGAGCGTGCAAAAGTATTTACCCAAAGTGAATACTTTTTCATCTTGTGCTGCAGTTTCTTTTAGGGTTTGTCTCTACCAGCTCTGATCATCAGTGAGTGAAATTTGTGAAAAGTAGAGCCTGGCAGAGTGAAGAAGAAGCTTTTGTTTCCGAGAGCTGATTCTTCTGGTCATCATGTGCGACAAGCAGAGTGTACATAGAAATCCTTCCATGATTATTTTTATTGGTAAGGGGCCAAATATAGCATGCCTGTTTTAGCGTTGTGTAGCCAAGCAATTTAGTTGTGTGAAGTTTTTCCTGAACTTATTTTTACTTCTTTTTTTATCATATTCAATAAACTAACACTTCAATTCATCTATTTTATTCTGACTGCGCTGTTACTACTGGTAATACTATTTAAATGTGCACGGCTCCTTACTATAAATGTTGTGTCTTTTCAATAGTAAGCATATCTCACGTCCACCAGAAATAGCAATCATTATCTTTGCACCATTATATTTGTGCAAACAGGAGAAAACAGCAGAGCCGTTTCTGACAGGCTGGGGAAGTTTCAGAGTGAGAATAGAGCACTACTGCACGCAACTCACCACCGTCTCAACCACATCCTCTATGCTCCACAACTTCAGCTAGCTCAGTCAGAGAAAACAGAACAGCACATCTGAACAAAGTCAGATGTGCTTCTTAAACAATTAATAATAGATGCAAATAATGGTGTAAGTTTTCATTTGTAGAGCTTTAGAAAGATCTACTTTCATTTAGCTTCTGTTCATCATGATGGTAGAAAATATTCATATGTTTACCATCAGCAATTCAAGTCTCAAACCACTTCGGGTGAGAAAACAAAATTCTGGTGTCTTTGGTTTGACAGAATAGTTAGAGACGAAACCACTGAATGCATTAGAGCCTTTGAATAGGCCATGTATAAACCTGCTTTCAAAATAAAAGCTTCACCACACCTCAGAGCTCAGAGACACTAAATACGCTAAATTCAATCTGCTATATGTTCTGATATTTTTGCTTTGCTACTTTTGTTCATACTATTAAGAAAATAAATTTAAAATATGCTAGCTTTAAAACTTAACATGTCTTGATTAAAATAGCCTAAATATAGTTTTTGGACTAATCTTTAGGTTACCTGTAACTATGGCAGATTGCCTGCTAAATCTTTTGATATGCCCTTTTGTATGTGTGGGAAAGAATCAGGAGAAGTTCCAGCTTTCACACTGATCTGTGAAAAGCCATAAAATCACATGAGTTCAAGCCAGTGAAGGAGAAGCTCTGCTTCCACTTTGTTTAGATAAAGGTGACAACTGATGTTTGATCTTGAAAACAAATTGTAGTGAGTTTCTAACTTTTAACAGGGTCCGAGACAGCTCCTGGTTGGATGAGCAAAGATATGCCTTATTTGAATAAATTAAAGAGAAGAATATGCCTTTACTATAAAAATTTGTACACAGGAGTAACAAATCAGATTTGCTTGTGCAATTCTCCAAAGATGTCTTTGCCTTTAGTTTGTTGTTTCCATCTTTTGTCATTTTCCCTCTCTCAGGTAAATTCATGTGTTGTTTGTACTCTGAGTTTTCTGATGTTTTGTGATGTGCTTTTATGGTGATAGTATGCATCTGTCTTGACTAAATGCTGATTATTGTGACGCTGTTATCTCTGTGTGATCTCAGTCTTTGTGCACAGCATTTTCTGAATCCGGGCATAAGAGAGGACATAGCGAGTCAAAAGGTTTTAAAAAGCGTTAATAAGCTTTAAAATTTTTCCTCTCGTAATAATACCAATAATTACATTCATTGATTTTAATATCAGATTAAGCTTAAGACCAGGTGTATTTGTTCAGAAAATAAATAAATAAAACTCCAGCCTCCCATTGCGGGCATGTAGTGCTAAACATGCTTATGTAGTGACATAAACATGAAAGTTTCAAGAGTTATTATAAACCCCACCCCAAAAAACAAGTGTAAAGACATCTGCGTGTTGATGCAGAAAGTTTCCAGAATTGATGTCTTTTCTAGCTACGGAAGCCCACTTCCACCACTCTGATAAAAAAAAAAAGAAATAAATGATCTCATAATGAGATTGTATCTCGTTATAATGAGATATAACGAAATATAATGAGATACTATCTTGAAATAGCGAGATGCTATCTCAAAATAACGAGATACTATAACAAGATGCCATCTAAAAATAACGAGATACTATGACGTGATACCATCTCAAAATAACGAGATAATATAACAAGCATCTCGTTATTTCGAGATGGTGTGTCATTATTTCGAGATAGTATCTTGTTATAGTATGTAGTTACTTTGTGATAGTATCTTGTTATAGCATCTAGTTATTTCGAAATGGAATCTTATTTCAATATATCTCGTTATTTCGATATGGTATCTTGTTATTTTGAGATAGTATCTCGTTATTTCGAGATAGTATCTTGTTATAGTATGTAGTTACTTCATGATAGTATCTTGTTATAGCATCTAGTTATTTCGAAATGGAATCTTATTTCAATATGATATCTCATTATTTCGAGATAGTATCTCGTTATTTCGAGATTGTATCGAGATTGTATATTAGTTACTTCGTGATAGTATCTTGTTATAGCATCTCGTTATTTCAAAATGGAATCTTATTTCAATATGATATCTTGTTATTTCGACATGCTATCTTGTTATGGTATCTTGTTATAGTATCTCGTTATTTTGAAATGGAATCTTATTTCAATATGATATCTTATTTCGACATGCTATCTTGTTATGGTATCTTGTTATAGTATCTCGTTATTTCGAAATGGAATCTTATTTCAATATGTTATCTTATTTCGACATGCTATCTTGTTATGGCATCTTGTTATAGTATCTAGTTATTTCGAGATGATATCTCGTTATGTCGAGATAGTATCTCAAAATAACGAGATAATATAACAAGCATCTCGTTATTTCAAGATGGTGTCTCGTTATTTCGGGATGGTGTCTCGTTATTTCAAGATAGTATCTCGTTATAGTATCTTGTTATTTCGAGATGCCATCTCGAAATAACGAGATGCCTTCAAAAATAACGAGATACTATCTCTTTTTTCAGTAAATTATCATAATTTACAAAATCATGCTAAGTTGGCACTTTCAATGGACTTTTAGAGCAACTTTGCATTAAAAGTGTCATTATTTACCGAATGACACTTCATGACAACTGTCAAACATTCATAAAGACTTGTTTATGTTCATGACAGATATTATGTCATGTTTATGACAGTGTCATGTCAGTCTTATGCACACCCCTTCAAAAAAATGTTACCATAATTTTATTATTAACAACATTACCAGGATCCTACTAAAGGTGCAGTCTAAAGATGTTTTCAATCCAAACGGGATCAAACCTTTCTGATGTTTTTGCTCTGTGTTCACATGTGATCATAATTTCACTTGCCCACATGGAGCTGTGTGCCAAACATTCCTTCCATGGTCAGAGAGCAGTTTGTTGATGCTCCAGCACAGCGTGGGAACTTCCAGAGATTTTCATTGGAACGCATCATCGCCAAGAGTCACCTCAGTTTATGTAAAAACTCTTTAATTGGCAGATTTTAATAAGAAAACTATTCACATTTACAAACAGTAGTTAACAATGTTAAATAAAATGCAAATGCTACATTCTGCTGAACTAAAGAATCCATGTTTTACTAAGTGCAATTAAAGAGGTCACATAAACATGCTCTAATAATTTATCTTGATCACTAACACATAAAGGGACAAAACATGGAAAAGATTTATAAATACACACCAACCAACATTTTAGGTTGGCTGCTGTGCTCCCCATGCAGGCAGCTCCCTGAAAGACAGAAGGAAAGTGCCTGTCAGGCATCCTGGGTTACAAAAAACATCAGTCAATTCATCACATGATAAATTAAAATGAACGTGATAATTTCCAATCAGATGAGAAATATTTTTTGAAGTGCAATTTTGTTTAAAGACACATCACAACCCATTTAATTTATGGTTTTGATCATGTGTGGTTTTAATTTCCTTTTTATTTGTTTTGTTTGTTTTTGGGGGGAATACTTAAAAGATCTCAGTTTATCTTTGACAGGGCAAACTTGCATTATTATGCTATTATCAATATATTATTTGAAAATGGTCTCAAAACAATATTAGAGTTTATCTCAATAGTTACTGGGGCAATGTATCGACCAGGAAATGTGTTACCATGACAATCTTAATTCTGAGTAAAACTTGAAACTATTTCATAAAGTCAGCCAGACTTCAACGTTTGCAATGACAAATTTTTCTCGGGTCATCATGGTTTACATTTACAGAGGCTCTGTCTCTCTGCATATGTTGTAATGTGATTTGATAAAAGTCAGTAAACAACTGAAGCAGCACAGCAAGAAGAGAGGAAGTCATAGAGGCTGCATGAATCCAACATGAAGGTACTCTGTTCAGATGATAAAAGAATTAGCTAAATTCCACTTTATGTTTTACATGCTGAATGCTACGCATCGTAAAACATCCTCCTGAACACACCACCCCCATCAGGGAAACCCGGTGGTGGCAGCATCATGCTGCAGGGAATCAAAACTATAACTGGAGTAAAATGTGACTTTATTAACTGCTAGCCTGGAGGGGCTCAATAGAAATGCACAACACACTTTTTTAAAAACAAGTTTTGTAAAACCTTTTGAAAGTCGCGTATCGTTTTCCTTCCTCTTCACAGGTTGTGCTGTTCCGCCACATAAACTCACAGTAAGATACACTGAAGTTTGTGGTTGCAGCATGAATGTAAAAAAAAGCTCAGGAAGTAGGCATAGTTTTGCGTCGTTTTCTATATAAATACCTCTTACTTTGCCAAACATGACCCTCTAAACAATAAACCAACTAAACAACCTAAAGAAGTTTTTATTGCTCAATGTTCCTGGTGTTGAAAGTTTTGTTCCTCTCCTCCCCCACAGAGGTGGCCGTGAAAGCGATCAGTGTGACTGACAGTCTCAAAGCTTGTCATCAAAACCGAGGACTTAGTGGCTAATAGGCTGATGACAGCCAGATAACAGCATTAAAACACATTTCAGATACTATTAGAGGTACTATCTGAAGGCTGCGTCACATAAAGATCCAAGTGATTAAGAAATCCAGAATTCAAAGTTCATTGCATGACACAAAAACAAGAGACAGTGTGTGAAACTAGAAGTGAAAACCTGAAGGTACAATGTGATCCTTGGTTAGTCAAACACTGGTGTGGCTTCTTCCACTTGGAAAAAAAAAAGATGATACCAGAGATAAACACATCCAGGTTTATATTGGACTGTTGTGACTTCATAAGCACAAACCTTTAAAGTGTTTTATAGAGTTTTCATGTTATAGATCGAACCAAAGTGGCACATTATTGTGGAACAGAAGGACAATGAGACTTTCACACCTGATAGTCCTGTAGACTTGGTTTGATTGGTGATCAAAGTTGCAACATTTGTTTCTGCTGCTATAATTCTCTTTCACACTGAAAAACCTGTTCACCTCCACACCTGTGGTGGCGCTGCACCAAAAACCGCTGAAGGAAACGATATGAAAACCTTTGAAGGAGACACAGAGAACAACTTCCTTCTTCACAAAATGTAAACAAACATGGAGTGGCATCAGATTTCACTGGTTGGATTTCTCCCAGTGGATCTATACTCACATGTTTGTTTTGGTTGTATTTACCCAGAATGCCCTGCACTGTAGTCCGCTTCCTGCGTTTGGAGCGGTCTCCGCTGGTCACATATGCATTCGACCTTGACCAGAGTACATTTGAACCAGAGACCTGGGTCTGTGGGCGAACCAGAGTTCACCGTTTGGTCCTCATCACAGTTTGATCATCTATTCTCAGCTCCGTAAAACAAACTGGGCTTTCTAGGCAGATGAACTAAAGTTCATTCAGCAGATCACCCTTAGTTTTTTCTTCTCAAACAAATACAAATCTAAAAAGTGTGGCATGCACTTTCATTCAACTAATGAGGGAGCATTTCATGAAAGCCCGTTTCATTTCAGTTTTGCACAAAAAAAAAAAAGAAACATCTCTGTCAGACAAAAGGGAGAGCATCTGTAACTCAGTTTGCAGCTGGTCAGTTAATCTTTGCAGTGGGATTCAGGTCTGGACTTTGACTGGACCGTGCTAACACATGAGTTCTCAGGTCTAGATCCTTACATTGGTCTTTAGGCTCCATCTTCATCTCTCATCAACTCTAACCAGCAGGGGGAAAAAAATCATCCCACAGCATGATGCTGCCACCACTATGTTTCAGGAAAAAAATGTTGTGTTCAGGGTATCATGGTAAAATTTATTATGCGCTCCTATTTTTGACTAATCTCATAAAATACATTGAAGCTTGTGATTGCATTTTAACAAAATGGCTTGCGAACGTCGATAGAAGGCAGAAAACAGGTGAATCTCCAACTCGACCACTAGATGTCAGTAACTGTTACTCTGATACTTCCCATTTCAGACAACAAAACCAAGTTTTCAAGCTTTCATTGATCAATCAGCTAATTGAAGGTGTTTTTTACCTGCAGAGTCGCAGAGAGTCAGGTCTGCTTTATGGGGCTCCATGGAGACGGATCCTGCTGCATGGCGAGAGTCTGATTCACAAACCTCAGCATCCCGGTCAGTGAACTCATGTCCACCTCTCCCTCGTCCTCTCCCACCAGAGTCCCCTCGGACTCCCTCCTGGACTCAGTGAGCGGCTGGTCATCCCCCTGCTGTTCCACCGGTGCCTCTGCGTGGACGTCTGCATCGTTGGGTTTGTCCCCCAAGTACGTGAGCGGGTCGAACGAGGCATTGGACGTCGCCGAGGCCTCGGTGGTGCTGAGGCCCCGCCAGCTTTGGTCAGCCGACCCTGGGAACGTCGAACCAGACGCAGAGGAAGAGTCCCACAGCTCCCTGATCAGCGTCCCCCTCAGGTTGTGAGGGAAGTCCGTAGAGGAGTGTAAGCTGGCGCTCTGAGGCCAGTCGTGTGTCGGGGAGCACCGGGGCGCCGGGTGAGAGCGTGGAGACAAGCGGATGGAGGCCGGTAGGAGTCTGAAGGAAGGAAGAGACGGCTGAGAGGAGAAGGAGGGCTCCGGAGGCTCAGTGACGGAGGCAGAGTGGCTGCAGAGGCTCTTTCTCTCTGCTGCTCGTCCCAGACTGGAGATCCGAGCCTGGAGGCGGGTCACCTCTGACTCCTGCAGCAGGAGGAAAACCAGCAAGAAACACGTTGAAACAAGAGGAACAGTCAAAGGCTTCCTGCAGGTTTCAGAAAGTCATATATAAGACTTCTTATGCCACCTTGAATGAAACTTAAGACAAAAAAACCCTAGAAATATAAGAGGTAATTGTAATCTTGAGGTGAGGATACAACTCTTTTACAATCAAATGTAGCAAAGACTGAAATTTCTGGAGTTTGTGGCTTTGAGCTTCTCATTCTGCATAATAAGCTTAAGCTTAAAGGGTCAGTATTGTTTGTTTTCCAGGCACAGAGTGCCATTTTATGACGCAGTCAAAAAACTATTTTGCCTTCAGCTGTTATTAAAAATACCAGATATATCAAAAATGACAAAAATGACTTAAAACAAATTTTAATTTATATAGTAACACCTTAAAATTGGGCCTCTGATTTTTTTAAAACTCCTCAACTCTCTGAAACTCCACCTTCAGAAAGTCAACACAACATGACTCCTCTAATAAAACTTTAACATTTTTTATCAGCATAGCACTGACGTAGCTCATGGTAAGATGTATGTGATTAATGTATTTAAGTCACTGTTTTTTTATTTTTATTTTTAAATGATTTTAAGACTTGTTAAGGAAGCGCAGGCAGCCGGTGAACCATGCGGTTCTGGGATAAAACGTACCTTGATGAGCAGCGAATCGACGGACATCTCTGCAGACTTCTCCGAGGCTTGGAGCCGAGTTTGGAGCTGGGAAACCTGCGCTCGGGTTTGCTGAAGCTGCGCGGAGAGCAGCTCCAGCTGCGCATGGAGGTGGCTGCTCTGGACTCTGGTCTGCTCACACAGAACCCTGCTGTCCTCCAGCTCGGTTCTGCTCTGCAGCAGCTCCGCCTGGCTCTGGTCCAGCTGCGCCTGCAGGTGGCTGGCCTGGCTGCGGCTGTAGTCCAGCTCGATCTCGGCCTGGTCCAGCTGGGCTTTGACCCGGCTGCACTGCGCCCTGGCCTCCTCCAGCTGGGCCTGGCTCTGCTGGAGCGTGGCGGTGAGCTGCTCCTGGGACGAGCGCATGGTGGAGGAGATCTGTTCCGACACTTTGAGGAGCTGGCCCCGCGTTTGCTGCAGAGACTCCAGCTGCAGGACGACGGAGAGCAGCACGGTCAGGACACAGGGTCTCACAAAAGCATTCACACAGCGTCCAACATCCCTTTACAGTACTTTGCTGAAATTTGCTGCACAAATACACTTGTGTTAGACACTCAGTTCTACAGAGAAAATGGATGTGAATACAAAACAACCATGTTAGATCCTAAAGCCAGGGTTACAATGGGATCATTAGATTAATGCATATTCATGTGATAAAAAGGCCTAATTAAAGCCCAGATCAGAATTTGAATGAGAATCACAGTCATTATGCTCTAAAGCCGATCTGACGAAGACTAAGCAAAGCTGGTAGAGGCACACCTCCATAGGACTGGAGTATTATTTTATTTTTTATTAAATTATGTAAATTATGTCAATATCTACTTTAAGAAATGTCCTAACGGTGTTTTGCACTCCAGTTTCTCTTTATCTAGAATTATTTCTCTATTAAATTTGAAATGTTACATAACCAGGTAATAAGGTGAATGTAAATGAAGACAAAAAAAAAGAAAAAAAAATGTGAATCATTTTCCTGCTAGGCAATACTGTGTATTAGTGAATTACATAAAACCCCAGCAGAAAAACATAATGTCAGAAGGTTTCCCTTGGGTAAAAACACCAAGAACAGGAATAGAGATGAGACAGAACAGCAGCGTGTGAGGAACAACGGTGACACCAGAGTCACTGCAAACCCACAGCAGCTGTTCTAACACAGACCAACAGGAAACACACGGACTGATGAGGCAGAGACTGAAATTCTCATGAAAAACCGCCGTCATGTCTTCCAGGTGACGAGACAATTTCCAAATCTCAAGCATGAAATCCTGACTTCAGTCAGAGGAGAATGTGACCCATGTTATCTCATTGCTACCATAAAAAAAAACAAAAAAAAAACACAGTTGATGGTGTTTGGCCCCCAGGCGGTGGGGGACCAAACCGCCCCACATCTACAGGGAGGAGATAAAACAGCTCAGTCCTGACAGGTGTCTAGTTTTTCACCTGGATAACCTCTTAAAGGGGCAGCATTATGTATTCTCCAGCCACATCCTGCCATTTTATAGCACAATGAAGTAACTATGTTAACTTCAGTTGTTATAAAAATGCTATATACATCAAATGACTTAAAAGAAATTTGACGACGTGATTAAATGCCTTGAAATTGGGCCTCTGTCTCTTAAAAACTCCTGCTCTTCCTGGTTCCTCTATTAACCCTTTAACAATATTTTTTAACCAGCATTGCTCTGATAAGTAGCTCCTATAATGAGCGCAACAGCAGGTGTCTGCCAATTCCTCCTGGCTAGTCTGAAGGAGCTGAGTCGCAGAGTTTCGAGGGAGGGTTACGACGCTAGGTCCACCCAGGCGTTTTGCACAGCTGAATGGTTGCCACGGGAGATTAAAGGATTTCTCAAGCAAACATGAAAGAATCAAAGTAACGCTACAGGTATGTTTCTGACGAGGGAATAACGTTATTACATGATGTAAAGCTAAGAAAAAGTTGATTTTATAAAATACTGCCCCTTTAAGCTGGAGACACTGTGTCTACCATGTACAGTCCTGTTCCTGTCATGTTTTGTGTAACTGACTGAATGTCTTCAGAAATAAATAGAAATGTCCAACATTTAAATTAGCAGGATCTTCTAAAGTAATTTAACAAAAACAATTGTTATTTCAACAGATATTTTAATTCCAAAGAACAAAGCAGAAAACACTCTTTTTAAACAGAGCATGTTGAGGTGGAGCGTGTGCAATAACTTTGGTGTTTTGTTTTGTTAAATTTAAACTGTTGTTTATGTAGTCAAGCTGTTTGTATGTGTATTTACTGTTTGTTTGGGCAGCTGCTACTATGCAGTGTACACCCTCGAGTCTGTGATAAATGTCCCCTAGGGGACAGTAAAGTATATTCCCTTCTCTGGTGTCAGGAGGGAGGAGGTGGAGGAGGTGGAGGAGTTGTACCTCTTTACTGTGCTGCTCCTTCTCCAGCTCCAGCTCCTGCTCCAGAGCAGAGAGCGTGCTCTGCAGCCGCTCCTCCTCCTGCAGCCACCCAGACTCCTTTCGAAGTAGCTCCTCCACTACGCTGCGCAGCTGGCTCTCCTGCAAAAACACACACATACACACACACATACACCACATGGTTAAAATCATAAACGCAACATGGAGGCAGCTGAAGGGAATGGAAAAAAATGACTCATTCTCAGACTATTCCAGTAAATCCCAGGGAAACCAACAGCTAACAGTCCCAGAAGTCAGAGCAACATGTGGCTTCACCGTCTCCCTGATCTGCAGCTTGGTGGCGTCCAGCTCTCTGCTCAGAGCGTCACGGTCACGCCGACTCGCTTCCAGTTCGTCCAGGGCCTTCTGAAGCCGTTGCTTACACTCAGACAGCTGCTGGCTGAGCTCCTCTGTCTCCTAACAGCACAGAAACAGGAGCAGACAGGAAGATCCAGCAAATCTCAGTAACTATATAAATTAGTGATGCCCATCGTGTTTCCACGGGAACTTGTCTCCTCACTTCTATCAAAACAAAAGCTGCATGTTTGGGAAGTTCTGACTGGGATGTTTGAACTGTATACTGTGCTATGCAAAGTTTTTACATCCACTGACATTTTGTCAAATTACAATCCCAGACTTATCAGAAGTGGAATGAAAATGATGTGTGTCATTTTAACTAATAAAGATCTTAAAAGTGTTTTTATGTTCAAAAGCCCTGAGTGAAAGTCTCAGTTACAGCTGACTGTTTGGTGTTTCTAAAGTGACAGACAGGTGGAAATGGGCAGCAAACACATGAATGATGCAAAAAAAACAACAACACATAATCACAAGAAAAAAAAACTAATTCCACAGAAAAACAATGCAAACAAAGAATGCTGCAATCACATGAAATAGACAGAAAGTGAAAATGCTGTAAATAGAAACAAGAACAGCAAGAATGAAATGCGGCAAACTCGCTCCACAAAATGGAAGTGCTCCAGACCACTGGGGGGCGTCTGGACTGGGTGATACAACCTACATAAATATGCTACTGTTGAAAAATGACATCAAGCATAATGCACCTTTTCTTTCTTCCTCCAAATTCTCCTGGACATCCTGTTAAATCTTGACATCTGTCTTTACTGAGGGTCTGGTCCTGTATGATTTGGTGGTCGACTCCCCCTAGTGGTGTGGAGAAAAACTGTTCTATGGAACGAGTTTGCAGAGTTTCATACTTGCTGCCTCTGCTGTATTTATGCCAGTTTCCCTTTTTCTTTTGCTTCCTGTGTTTGCAGCATTTTGCATTAGTTTTGTGCTCATGTGTTTGGGAGTTTGCATCATTTCTGTGTTTCGGATCGATCATCCGCTAGAACGGGAAATGAGTCGGGTTTAGACGAGCCTGAGAGAAGTTAGTTTAACTGTACTGGAATGAAGTTGTCATTATAAATGTAATTTAAATTAATTCATATTCTTTTTGTATAAAAAGGAACAACATTTATTATAAAACCAGCAAAAATGTACTTTTCAAATTACCTTTATATGTTTTTTTGTTTTTTTCTTCCCTAAAGTCTCTGGATGGAAACTTGAGGCTAAAACGAATAAAAAGCAGAGGACAGGACAGGTTCTCTGACCTTGGCATTTCTTTGCGTTAGCTCCTGCTGCAGGACCTCCACCTTCCTGTCCATCTCCAGCTTGTGCTCCCTGATGGCTTCGTCCAACTGGCTGAGCTGAGGGGGACACGGCAGTGAGGACAGCTGGTAGATGAGACAAACGTTTAATGGCGGTGATTGAAGATGTGCTGCACCAGCTTGGCTCTCTGCTGGAGCTCCTCCTGTCTTTCTTTCAGGGCGTTGTCCATGTCCAAGACCTCATGAGTTCTCTCCTCCAACTCCCTCTGGGTCTCACTGAAAATTCNCACACACACACACACACACACACACACACACACACACACACACACACACACACAGATAAATTACAGCTGGATGATATGGCTGAAAAACATAATGTGATAAGCGTTTCATATCGGTCAATAATGGTAATTAGTTATGAATTTTTTTTTGTTTTTAAGCATTTATGAGGCATGGTGGCGAAAAACTTAAACTGCCGCTCCACAAGTTGTTCTACTGGTTGCTCTACAGGTTGTTGCTAGGCAACCAAAGAGTGAATGAGTTTTTCCCAGAATGCTGTGCGGTTCTGGATCCACGCTCAGTGAAATTGATGGATTTCACTGATGTTTTATCAATAGATATTGATCACAAACCTATCACATATATATTGTTGCTGATTTATAGTCCAGCTCTGTGATAATCCATAAGCCAACTGTCTCATCATCAGCGCTCAGGAGAACAACTTCTGGATTGTGGAAGATGAAATGTTTGTGCAAGACAATATTAGGATATTCATTCATTCTTTTTGCAGCGTTTGGGTTGATACTTATGTTCCACTAGTATACATGTGCCGGCAGACACACACAGGTTTAATGGAGGAGTTAAAAAGTTCAGAAAATCATAACTCCAGCTTGGCTTTTGATTTTCCTAGTTTCTTCGTGTCTGATTATCCAACAGAGTGCTTGATGTACAGTAGTCATGGAAACTGTTGTGTCATACAACTGGGCTTTGCATGATTCTGCATTTCATGCAACAATGTTTAACTTTACCGCAAAAGATAAAATACTTTAAAGATGCTTTACTTTAGAAATATCTAAATTTGTCAAAAATAAGAAATAAGAACACAATGATTGCAGTTTTCTGGCTGATCACCCATCTTTTAAAAGCCTGGCCTGCTGATTCCAATTTTGGCCAATACCGATGAAAAGTTGCTAAACACAGCAACAAAGTCAATAAGTTGGGAGCGGGGTGTCTCTTGTGATGTGACATTGTGGACGGAGATCGTTTTCACATGCAAATATCGGCTGATCACCAAAAATGAAGGAAATCGGGTTTGATTTAAAGCAAAGCATCAACATTTGCATTGTTTTCCATAGATGTTCAGAGCAGCAGACTTGCTGATGCGATCTTCTGTTCGTGTC
Organism: Poecilia formosa; assembly: GCF_000485575.1. Taxonomy (NCBI): domain Eukaryota; kingdom Metazoa; phylum Chordata; class Actinopteri; order Cyprinodontiformes; family Poeciliidae; genus Poecilia; species Poecilia formosa. The sequence continues at coordinate 713,381 of NW_006800169.1, read as the reverse complement.
GTGCACAGAGGGATTTTTCCACACGTGGACTTCCCCTCACCTCAGCCTCACGCCCAGTTTGTCCACCTGGGCTTGCCGTTGGTCAGAGACGGTCTGGGTCCTCTGCAGGTCGTCCTGCAGCTCCTGTACCCGCTCCACGGTGTCGTCCAGCTCCGCCTGCACAGAGCGCAGCTCGCCCTCCAGGACCTTTACTCTCTGCATGCTGCAGAGCCGCTCCTCCTCACAGCGATGGAGCTTCTCCTCAAGTTCCTCAACTGGAGGAAGATGAGAGTTGATAAAGGACAAAGATGAGGCTGACCGAGGACATGCTGAAAACATCGTCCTGTTTTTTTTCCAAACTGATCCTGAATGTCTAACCTTTGGAGGTCTTGCTGATGACTTGGCTCTGGGTGTGCTGCAGGTTCTGCTCCAAGCCGATGATCTGCTCTGCCTTTGCAGCCACTTGGCTCCTCAGGTGCTCCAGCTCCACCTCCAGCTTTTCCATCTTCAATCTGAGATGACTGCCCAGAAATATAAAGCAGAACATGAGGTAAAGTTTCAAGCTTTAACTGAAAGCATAGCTCTAAAACCAACAGAGAAAGGCTTGTGTATTTTGTCCTAAAAGAGAAGCAAAACCGTTCACAAACAGAAGCTGGAATGAACTAAACAGACCAACGTCTGAGTGGGACTTATGCTTATCATGATGTGGTTTTTGCTATATTACAAAAGTTACACATCATAATGTCATTTTAATGTATTCTAGAGTGTTAGAATGAGTATTTTATTAGAGGGATGATACAGAAAACAGGTAGTATGAGGAGCTTTGTGTGATCCTAGCTCCTCTGTCTGGGACCTGATGGATTTGGAGAGTTGTGTGTTCTGTTCGGTCGTCTCCTGCAGGTTCCTCTCCGCAGCCTGGGCCTCCAGGCCTCTGCTCCTGACCTCATCTTGTAGAGAAGCCCACGTTCGCTCCAGCTGCTGCTCCAAACCAGACACCTGGAACAGACAGCACAAAGTCAGCTGTTGACTGGAAAAACACGGCCAGGAAAGTGTTTTTCTATTACCTACATAATGAGATTCAAAAGTGGAAAAAGTGGTGAGTTTTGACAGATTAAAGGGCCAGTGTTGCGTATTTTCTAGCAACACTGAGCCATTTTACAGCACAATCAAGTAACTATGTCACCTTCAGTTGTTATAAAAATGTTGTATACATTTAAAATATTATTTGAATTTGACTTTATAATTTAACACTTTAAAATTGGGCCTCTGTCTCTTTAAAAACTCCTGATCTTTCTGAAATTCTGCCTTCAGGAAGTCACCCAAACATGGCTCCTCCATTAACTCTTTAACAACGTTGTACTGACCAGCTCAGCTGATGGAACAACTCCATCAGGTGTTTGCCAATTGCTGTTGGCTAGTCTGAAGGAGCTGGATGGAGCCGTCCAGGGGCTGCTCTGTGAGGCGGAAGCTTGGAAACTGCAGGTAGGAGGAGGAGCTGCACCTCCAAGGTGGAGCTGGGTCATTTGCAGTCGAAAATCCAAAATTCCTCAAATTCTTCTAGGTACTCCTGAGCTTCTAACACAGCTCTGTGATGTCTGTGTGTGTGTGTGTGTGTGTGTGTGTATGTGTGCGTGTGTGTGTCAGCCTCACCTGTCTTTGCAGATGGCTCTGGCTCTCCTCCAGCTCAGAGACCCGAGCCGTGCTCTCGGTCAGCATGGTCTGCTGTTGCTGCAGAGACTCCTGCAGCTGCAGGTTCTGCTCACTGGAGCTCTGACAGACCAGGCTGGTGCTGTGCAGCTTCTCCTGCAGACAAGACATCTGAAAAAGCAACAAGGAGAGAAGACAGGGGTGTGTGTTTAACTGCCTTGCGCCCTGATAAACCAGCTGACAGACGTTTTCAGTGTGGACCTTTTCATTCTTCCTCTGCAGCTCCGTCTCATGGTTCCTCTTCAGCTCCTCCATTTGCTGCAGGTACGAGTTCAGCTCCTCTTTGCACGCCGACAGGCAGGATTGCAGCTCAGATATCTGAGCAGTGGAGAAACACACAGCAGGTTATCTATGGTGGATACAACATCGTTTTACTTGTGGCTCCTGTAAATTAGAAAACATTCACTTCTGAACACATGAACTAGAATCCTGTAGATGCACCTGTCAGATGGATGGATGAAGAAATGAACAAATGGAAACTTTTAGACATCCTAACAGGGAATACGATTTAGAAATTTAGATTTTCTTTCATATTGACCCAGACATAAAAAAAAGAAATCCTATGCATACTTCTTGTGACTTTTCCATTTTGTGTTCTGTACAAACCATGGTGGCAGAGTGAGAAGCCTGATCTTTGAAACTCTGCAGCATCTCCTGGTTGCGTCGAACTTCGACCTGCTTCTCCTGGATTGAGGAAACAGAACGTTACACCAACGTATAAACTCCTCTGTCCAGTCCTGTATGGGGATGGAACCAACATGTTGCCTTGCCTCTGTGAGCCGATCCACAGAGGTCTGCAGCAGCAGCGCAGCTTTCTGAGCCTTGTCCCGCTCCATCTGAACAGAACCCAGCTGCTGTTCCAGTTCCAACATCTGGGTCAGGCTCTCCTCCACAGACAGCTGCAGCTACATGAAGTCACAGAGCCGCTGTTAGCTTAGCTGATGCTGCTGCCAAAGGAGCTGATGAGTTCATGTTACCATTTCTATCCTATGCTGTTGCTCAGCCAGCTGCTTAGAGTGAGTCTGTTTGCACTGATCCAGAGCCTTCTGGTGCTCCTTCTGCTTTCTGCTCATCAGACCCTGGTAGTGCTGAACGCTGCTGCTCTTCTCCTGTAATCAGATCAGAACCCGAGTCTCTAGCTGCCTCTCCATTACAAATACAATACAAATCTTTGTATCTATCCTGCTAATGACGAAAAACCATTGGCAACTGCGGTATTTCCATTAATTAAGAAATTATATTAATTTGTGAAGAAGCTTGTTCGCGTAATAAGTCATTAAAACTCGCGAGGCAGCGCCTGATGTAAACACTTACATGAGATATATTCAGAATTCAGCCAATGAGAGGAGACGTCTTATTCAGCCTTTGGAACTATAAGCCCCGCCTACTTGGGCATTTTGGGGAGACTGTAGTCTATGACTTTACAGAAGACTTATAGATTCAACACATTGGAATGACACAAAACTTTTTATGAACTGTGTGATGCTGTTGAGAGAACTGGTGGAGCCAGCTGCACATTGTCTGGGAAAAAAAGCAAGCCATCATCCTCCTATTACTTCCTGTCGTCTTCTTCGACGTTTTCGCCAGTAGTAACATGTGACACATATGATGTGGAAAAAAGTGTTTTTGTAGCAGTTTTGCGAATTCCGCCTATTTTGATACGGCTGAAAAAGAACAACACCTCATTCTGGCGCAAAAAACTTTTTATTGAAAACGTGATTTTTTTTTTTTCTAAATAGCCGTGTTTCCATTAAGCAAATGTATTTTCGTACTTTCAGCATGCACAATTTTATGGCTAATGGAAACGCAGCTTCAGGGGCACGGCTGATGAAGTTAAAGTAAAAAGGTTTGAGTGACTGTACCTTCAGCTCGTTTTCCAGCTCGGTGTTCTTCAGAGCGGCCAGGCTGTATGCAGAGCTTTTTTCCTGCAGCTGCTTCTCCAGCGCAGCGACTCGAGCACTTTTTCTTTTTAACTGAGGTAAAGTAAAACAGGGAAAGAAAAAACATCTGACACGTGCATATTAAGAGAAAAAAATATATTCTTCTTTTTTTATTTCCAGAACTCTCAACATTTTCCTGGCGTCTAATGTTTTAGAAAAGGGTCACCAGCATGTTCAAGTTTATTTTTAGACATGGGACAATAACTATTAACATTATATGTAAATGCATAAGATTATAGCTCAGTGGCTAAATTACATCTCTGGTCCCATTGACAGGCAGGATAATGGTAAATAAAAGGATTTAAACACACACACACACACACACACACACACACACACACACACACACACACACAAAATGACACTACAGAATAAGAAATACATGAAACCATCTTAAAATCTACATATCTTTACATATACTCAATGTTGATATTTTTGGCCAACATATTTTTCCAATAGCCACTTTTAAGTTGTTGTTTTTTTTTTTAATGAGATGAGAAGTGAAAACAGGATTTTAGGGTTTTTATTCAACAGCTTTTATGTTCATTTATAAACCATTTCAACTGGTTGTTTTGATAACTGTTTTGCAAGCCAATGACAAAACATGTTATACAATATGTCATATGAGGTGTAATCATGGTGTAGTGTCTGATCATACAGATGGACTTTTTTTTTTGGTAATGTTCAAGAGGAACATTTGGGACAAAAGACATCGAGTTTGAAAAACAAGTTTAGTCTATAGACTCCAGATGCAGTAGCAGACAGAGCGCCACCAAGACCTAAACATGCCCATATCTGGGACATGGCTATGTGATGATGTTTACTTTGGGGAGTGTGTGTTGGCCAGAAGTCTGTAAAAGAGATGCTGTCCAGCGATCGGAGGGACTTCACTATGACTGGACCAAGATTTCCTTTGCGATTCGTTTGTGCTGACGTAGGCGGCTGTTTGTTACAAAACTTTGCTGTCCAGCCAAAGTCCAGAATTCTGCCTGAAGCATCACCACACCAGCATCTTCAATAAAGATGCTGGTGTGGTGAATAAAATTTAATCTAATTATATATATATAATTAGATTAAATTTTATTCTTTTCACAATCTGTTTCACTCGTTTAGATTGTGAATCCAAGAAAATGCTTAAACATTAGAAGTGTTGTACTATTTATAATATTTTTTGTTTTTTTTTTGCCTTGGATAAAAATATTAGAATCACTGTCAGTATTTGCCTGTTTTGAGAAATACATAGCTACAGTTTTGGATAAATTAAGATGTAAATGAGATCATTACACATCACCGCTGTCGGCTTTCGGGCACCTTGTTCCTTAAAAGGAATGCCACCATCTACAGTGTATGTGCTGCTCAGATTTATATCTCTGACCATCTTTAGTGTCGCTCCAAAGGGCTGAGGAGTAACGGTGAGAAAGCATAGTGACCTCTTTCTGAGCGTCGGTGGCCTGACTGCCCCGCTCCAGCAGCTCCGTGTGGAGGTTCTGGTAGTGGGAGGCTCTCTGGGCCATGGAGCTCTGCAGGGAGGAGATCTCCTCCTGGGCTCTGCTCAGACGCTCGTGCAGACGCTCCTTCTGGCTCTGCTGTTTGATCCGCTCGGCCTCCTTCACCTGCAGGACCCGCAGCAGCTGCTGGTAGCCCTCACCTGGAAGCAGTGGCACATGGTATGTTATCCAGAAAAACACCAACTATACATGCATGCTGGTGTCCCTTTGGAATACTGGGATGTAACTTTATCTTTTTGGTTATTATTCATTATTTATTGTTAGCAGGTAATTTGTATGTACAAATAACTCTAAAGGCGCTTTCGCACTGTACAGAACGGTACGGTTCCGAGCGTGTTCACATTACAACTTGTGACTGGTTCCACCCGGCCCCATGGAACCACAAGAGCTGTGGTTCCAATCATGCCGGCCAAGCGGTTCTGCTTAGAACCAGCAGCTGATTGGCCGCTGGTTGTTAGTCAGACGTTGATTTTCCGTTGACAGCTGGCTCTCACTACTATATAGTTTTAAAAATAATGACGTCCGGCACCGCTTCGATGGCGCCCTCAATGTAATGCAAACACAACAGGGCTGGAACCGTTCCGTACCGTTCCATGCAGTGCGAAAGCGCCTTAAATCTGCACTGTTGGATCATGTGACTTAAACAAGTTCTCCATCCATCCCAAACTTTTTCTTTTAGCCATTTATCCATCTAGTCAACATCTAAATAAAGATCAAAGAGCACATAAAATCCAAACAGTCTGTCATTGAACTAAACAAAACAAAACAAAAACTAAAGGTGCGCCAACAAATCGGCTCTGATTTCCTTAATATTCTACACTGGAGCTGGAAGAAATTTTAAATCTAAACAACAACCACTTAAAAACAAAAAATACAACAACAACAACAACAAAAGAAAACATTTCCAAAAAAATGGATCAAGGGATACTTAACTGTGAAATCCATTTTATCTAGAACAGAATATATAAAGTGAGGAAGTTGTGACTATAGTATTCCGTTTCACCCTTAAAACTAATGCTTAGCTAATTCAGAGCATGCATGAAAAAAACTTCATGAAGTCAATGATAATTTGATCTTTTATTATAGTGCTATAAACCTCACTGAACAATGTACAAAATTCTACTTTTAGCTAAGCTAATCTATTCAGCATGGGAATAAAATCCTATGCATGCATTTAACATAACAGCTCATGATACAGCTTTGGCATCTCTGACAGTCCATCTAAAATAAATATAGGAAATATACTTATTTGGCACCATATGGCATCAACATCAGTATTCACCGGCATTAGTCCATTTTTAACAGGCTGGTATCGGTCCAATACAAAAAACTGGGCTGATTTTAATAACCAATGTTAATTTTTCATCTGGTCATGTCGTATTTATTTGCTCATGTGTTGTAGGATTGAGGTGTGTATGAAACAGAGGAGCAATGTAGGTGGTGAAAATACACAACAACAATATTAATGTTGGATATTTATATTGGAAATTTTTAAATTCTAAAGGCAAGGATTTTTTAAAATTAGGTTACCGTAATCAAAGATTCTAGGAATTTCTAATTACCAACCATAACGTTCTATTTCACAGTCTAAGGAAGAATGTGGAAGTTTGATTCCATAAAACATAATATATTGTTCAAAGTTATTCATTAAGACGAGTGACGGGTCAACTGCTGCTAAAACGGGAACAGATTCATGAAACGGTTTGTCTACTGCTGTAAAATGGAGGAATCGATGCAACGGCATCAGAAAAAGAAGCTCTGAAGCTCAGCCTTACAGCTGATGAAGGATCTGGAGCCTACCTGGCTTCAGCTTCAGCAGATGTGCAGCTCCTGAATAGTCCACTGGGGGCAGCATGCATGGACTGGAGCAGATTGGTCCTGCAGGAGCCTTCAGAAATGAAAAAGCAAAAAAGAAGCCTGAGGCTCCCTTTCTTCAACAGGATCAGCAATCAAACACACAGTCGGGTTTGTTATTTTTAGACTGACTCCAGGATCAGGGTTTGGACACAGACACCAGAAACAAAACTCAGCCTGTGGGTGGGAGTGGAAAGCTGGCCCACCTCCTGCAGGTGCAGCAGAGCCAGGACAGCCTCCAGGGCGGACAGCTCAGCCTGGGTCTGGGTCATCTTCTGCTCCTGGTCACGGGTCAGCGTCCGCAGCTCCTCCACCTCCCTGCGCACGGAGGCCGCCTCCTTGCACTCGGCCCCCCGCTCTGAGAGCTGCTGCTCCAGCTGGGAGGCTCTGCGCACCGCCTGCTCCAGCTGGGTCTGGAGGAGAGCCGCAGCCGCTCCGCCCTGCCTCAGCTCCTCCTGCAGCTGGCTGTGTGGAAAACAAAACGCCGCCGGTGAAGCGCATGATGGGGAAAAGCAGCGCTGACAGCTTTCTTTATGCTTCTACTCAACAGAAGGCGCTCAGTACCTAACCGTTTGGCTCTGCTCAGCTCGCTCCTTTTCCAGCACAGAAAACTTCACCTCCAACTCCTGCTTTTCTCTGTTGGACTCCATCAGACTCTCCTTCAGCGTCATCTCACTCTCCACCACCTCCAATGCCAAAATGACAAAACATCTCTGGTGTCAACAAGCAAGAAAAGGTTTTTACTTGTCATAAAATGAGACAATTTTGAGTAAAAATTTACCTTTTGGAGTTTCATGGAAAATGTGTCTTTGTAATCATCGAAAGCTTCTTTGAGTTTCTCTGCATTTTGCAGAGCTTGGTTCCTCTGCTGCTCAGCTCTGAGAAGAGAGGCGAGTTTAGATCAGGGGGTTCCCAAACATGTAACCCCAAAGAGGATTAACTCACAGAAAATGAGACAAAATATTTAAAGCAACATCAACTTTTACAATGTCTTTTATCCTCTATTGATTAATTATTACATTTAGTTAGCAGAAATGCTACCTGATAGCTTTGATCGTAAATTCTGTGGCGAAAAATTTAATTACCAGATGACACAATTTTGTCATCACAATCCACTCTTTTGATTATAAGATGACGTATAATATTTAATATTAATCACATCAAAATGTATTTTATTCCGACAATTCTTCTGGTTCTTTGAAGCAGGCTGCTGGACGGTTCCTTGGTGTTTTTTGTTTTGTTTTTTTTCTTGTCAGAAACTTAAATTTCTTGCTTGCTAATCTGGCAGAAGACGCAAAGCAGCTTGACTGGCAGCCAATCAGACGATGAGCATTAGAAATAACGTTTAAATCAATTATTTTAACTTGTATTTTGTACTTTAAAAAAAAGACTAAAGACTGAATAAAAGAAAACAAAAATGATGATGAAAATTTTAAGATTAAAAAAATTTATGGGGCTAAATTGTTTTTCTCTAATCTTCTCTCCAACTTTCTGAGGCGCTCACAGCGCACCATGTCGGCCCCCGAGGGGCCGCGACCCACACTTTGAAAAACACTGCCTGAGCTCAACAAAATACAATCAGGATCATAATTAACCCCTCGTTTACTTCCAGGTGGAAGCAGGTCTAAAACCACCACCTCTTTCCTGTCACTGTTCTGCTCTCCAGCTCCTCTCTCAGCGTCCTCAGTTCCTCGGTAACCGTGGCGACCACAGCCTCACTGTGAGTGGCAGCTTCCTGGCAGGACTCCGCCCTCAACTCCGCTGCCCTATAAAACATGGACGATGGAAACTGCAGAGTTTAAACTAAGCAAGTCAGACATTAATGAATAAATGTGACAGATTATTTCTCTTACTATTGTGGCGTTTAGAAAATAAAAATAATTCGGGTAATTCTAGCTGACCTAAAACAAGAGAAGTTTGGTCTGATCCAACATCAGATGTGCATGTGTCTTTGTATTCAGTGTATGTAAACTTCTGATTTCCAGTGTATCAGAGATTTCTTTTATTAAAAATCTGAAAACGTCTTCTAAAAACTAGTGTTTTATAAGTGAAACGGAGCCTTTTCCAAACTCAAGGCCCATGGGCCAAAATTGGCCCATCATAGTCATTTCTGTGGCCCTTAAGAGTCTAGACTTTATTTGACAAGTCAAATCAAATCAGTTCTGATTTGAATAGTGTCAAATTATATCATTGTAGAAAACATGTTAAAATTATATTTAAAGGGTACTCATCAAATGCAGAAAAAGCATAGTGAGAATCGACAATAAATTCAATTCAATTCATGTAGTTTGATCGACACATTCTGACACAACTGCAAAGGGAGTTTGCATTCAAAGATTTGTGAATGTCCCTTCATGGCCCTTGTGGCTCAAAATGAAGATGAGTTTGACCCCCTGCATTAGAACAATGAGCTTACTTCAGTTCCTCAGTCTGAGCCTCCAGCTCAGCTTCCAGCTGATGGATGTGTTCGCTCATGGCCGCCATGCTGCTGCTAACCATGACCTTGGAGAGGCTGTGATGGACCTGCCAAAGAAAACACTAATGTATCACTGCACACTGAAGCACACTTCTCTTTTCTTTTATGCGTGTGTCTGCGTGAGGGGGGTTAGATGGGCTGAATGCATGTCCAACCTGCAGATCGGAAGCTTCTGGTTCAAACTGCAGGGCGTCCAGGTTGCTGCGGAACTGCTCATCTGTGATCAGGCAGGCGTTCTCCTGGCGAACACAGCCGCCTTTCTTTCTTGCAGCAACAGACGCCATCCCTACAGGCTGAACACAGAGAGATAGGAACATGGTATGGTTTGGTTTTAAAAAGGTCTGCAAGTTTTAATTTGTTTTAAAATCTAAAAATAGATATAAAATTGTGGTTCTTTAAAAAAATTATAATACAAACAATAAAAGATGAAAAAAACGTAACATTTTCAGTTCCACAGTTTTATTCAGGTGAACTAAGGGTTAAAAAAATGGCTTGTAGGCCCCTGGTCTTTAATATAAAATCTCAATAAAACAATATTTTGTCATAACTTTACAAAATGTGAAAAACTTCAACGTCAATATATAACTAGATACAAATCTTAAAATTGTTGTACATTTTCCTCCAATTTCTGCATAGTCACAGTAATTCACTGAGACGTAATTCTAGACCTCTGATCTTTACTCACCTCAGTTTCTGTCCCACACTCTGGTGGCAGAGCTCAGCTCCCTGGATCAGGCTGTGCAGGCCGAACACATCTTTGTTGAATTTCTCCTCGATGTCAAACATCAAAACAGAACCGCCTGACTGTCGTTCCTCGGCTTAAATAACGACCAGTGTTACTAAAGTTAACTTTATCTAGCTTTTTGTATGTCTACATGTCTAAAGTTGAAATAAAAAGATGCATCTCTTTGCAATTTTAAACGAACACTGTGCTGCCAATAAACGACGCTAACATGAATGTAAACAGAGGAGCTCTTCACACAAACAGGTGGTTAGCTAGTAAACATTAGCCTTGTTTTTTGTTATAAAAGCAGTTAATTAAACACCATACATCATTTCTGCTTCGTCTGAACTATTACCTTACATGACCGGAGGATAAGCTAAAAGCATTTGTTTCTGAACTATATTTCAATAAATCTCTCGGGTTACTGGAAATCGAGGCAGAACGGTTTGTAATTTTAGTCTCCGCCCACATGCCAACAACGTACTTTATAATTGGATAGCTAAGCCATTCCGTCAAGTGATTGGTTGATATGCAACAGCGTCCGCGAACAACGGCGCGTCTTGGGGTTGGGGTCGAGTCGTTTTCCTTTCGCCGTCACACAGTTATACGCAGAAATTGGGGAGGAGTGAAAGGTTTATTTTGAGGGAGTATTCCTTAACAGTCTGCGACAGACTGGCGACCTGTCCAGGGTGACCCCGCCTCTCGTCCGGAACATTAGCTGGAGATGGGCACCAGCAACCCTCCCGACTCCACTAAGGGACAAGGGTGTAAAGAAAATGGATGGATGGATATTCCTTAACAGTACACCAGCCAGAGACAGCACAGTGTCACAAAACCACAGCTCCACCATTACTTCTACTCAGATCTGTTTACATATAATTATTCATGCTATGTATGCTTGTCTGACACTGGGATTATAATAATCACTTGCAAAATCCCCTTTACTGCCTCAGCCCAAATATGTCTATCAGCCACATTGGGTGCACCCATTGTTCTTCTCTCCAGATGACAAATGGCTCACACCCAAGGAGGGGAGTCCCACCCCTCTCTCCAAATTTTATGTTCTTAAAATCATACTTCTAAAAACTAATCACTTGTTTTTCCAGAAACAAGTGGAAGCCTCTTGTTCCAGAAGCCTCTGCTTTTTCATAAAATATTAAAAAGCAAAATTACATTAAAGCTTGAGGTAAAAATGTTGCTTTTGACAGAAAACATTTCTCAACATGGACATGATACAGAAACCTTTCAAAGCGAGGTCAAAATCATGAGTTTTTAGATTTCAAAAGCAAATCCAATGCCTTAAATCCCAGAAATGCAAAATACAATAACAAAAGTATTCAGAATGAGGTTCTGGGATGCTTAGCTGAAATCGGAACAGCGGCCATTTTCAAGGACATTAAATAAAGCATTTTGTTACCGTTATTTTTGGCTAATGAGATAAAGCACATTTCTACCTAAAACTTGTCAATTTACAAATGACAAGATCATTTACAGTCATGATCTTAATTTTATTAGAAAAAAATCATATACAGTTAATATCAGTAATAAAAAAAAAATCATGTTTAGCAAAACAGCTTGAAATACCAACTTTTATTTATCCCTAAACAAAACAAGCAAAAAAAAAAAAAAAAAACTGCTTCACTAGTAACACGTCAACCAGTAAAAAGACAAAGACGACGTTACAGGGACGTTCTTTGGCTTAAAAAACCTGTAGCAAGTCAGTAATGGAAACATGTTGCCATTAAATCCACTCACTGCGTCCCCAACAAGGAGACGTGCAAGTGCTGTTTAAACAGGCAGAAACATCTCTCAAAAGAGAGAACAGTTCTAACTAAAGGTTTTCTTCTTGCAATGACGTACAGCAATTTCTTCAGTGAGGCGGATTCTTCTTTCAAACCCAATTTAAAACAAGCAGTAAACATAAAAAATATAAGCTTATATATGTGTAATAATGACAAAAAGCTATGAGAAATCAACATGAACAACAGAAATAACGTGATCCATCGCAAAATCGGCTTAGTTACACCGGCTGGGCTGTGTGAGTGAAGTTTGGTGGTATGTCCTGAGTGGGCTGCCCAAAATGTAACAAAAAAAAACAAACATTTTTGTCTATGGAAGAATATTTGTTCATTTATGCAACCTTAATTGCATAAGCAGCAGCAGATAAAGTTAGAAACTGATTAAATCACATTCCTAGCATAATGAATTTTTACTAGACCAAACTCAGGTCTGTTCAACTGAAGTCATAATTTCAATCAGAACACTTTAAAAAGAACTGCACATTTTTATTCAGTAGGAAATATATAAAAATATTGAATAAAAAAATACTGCCTTGTCTGAGCAGTTCTTGCTTGTTCAAATGAGATGATTTTCTAACAAAACACAGCATGTGCAAGTAAAAAAATCAACCGAAATCTCCGTCGGTAAACAAAAGACCACTATAAAAATATGACAATCATGTTTGTGGTATAGTTTTATATAAAATAAACATTTGCAGCAGCGCGTTCGTTTTCTGAGTTCCTCCTGATCTGCTCACAAACAATGGAAACCAGAGCTGGCATGAGACACCAAGAGGTACAAGACGGGAGAGAGAGAAAAAACAAAAAACTAAATATTTAAAATGAGTTAAAGGAAAAAATGTAATGTTAAAATTATTGATGGTTGAATCAAAGAATGAAAATAGAGATTTTTTCCCCCTCTTTTACTATTGAACTTTTTGAAGAACAAGCAAGTATATTTAGGGGGAGAAACAAAAAAAACAAGATGCATGAAATATTAGTCAAAGTTTACAGGTAGAGTGGAGAGAGGAATTATTTGCCCCTGAATAACTGCAGCAGGAAGGAAGAAGTTCAGATCAAACTGCTCTGAAGGATCCAGTGATCCAGCTTCTCTGGTGCTGCTTCACTGTTGAAGAACATACCCTCTGTGTGTGTGTGTGTGTGTGTGTGTGTGTGTGTGTGTGTGTGTGTGTGTGTTTGCATGCATGATGATCAGGGCATATAACCACCTAACGCTCTGAATACACACCGTCAGCTCTTTGTTACAACTGGTTGAGCCATCGAGCTACGAGGCAGTGACTCCTTCCCACTCCACCAGGTACTGCACCTTGCCGTCCATGGTGACCCGCCGGGCCAGGACTTTATACCTCTCCCCGCATGCCAGGCGGCCCGCCACCCCGAAGTAGTTGCTGATGGAGCTCTTGAGGTGGGAAAGCTGGGTGTTGGGGTCCATGCCGTGGACTATGTCTGTGGGGTGGAGCCCCGGCAGGGCGCCGAACATCTCCGTGTCCGAGACGCTTGCATCTGGGAGCCGAGGAGGAGGGGGCAGTTCCGGTCGGGGGGGCTTCGGGGTTCGCCGTGGTCGCCCGCGTTTCCTTTTTAAAGGTGGAGAGGCGAAAGGCATGTTGAAGGCGGCTGTTGCCATCTTGTTGGAAGTATACAGGCTGAAGAGCACAAAAGAAAATGTATTTATTTATTTTTTTTATTTGATGAGACATCAGCAAAAACTGCACTGAAAATTGGAACAATAAGAGTTTAGAACCACTAACAGACTTTGTGAGGTTTATCCGGACACATTACAGGTTCTCTTTCTTCTGTTTTATGGCCCTTAGAGTTTTCTTTCCTGCCTCTCCGTGTTTAGTTCTCAGTCTTCATGTGACGACATGATTTAAATGAAAACGAGACTGTTCTGCAAGAGCCTTTAAGGCTCCAACAGGCTTCATCTGAAGTGCAGAAATCTACTTTCATTGATGTAGACGCGTGACAAAAACTACATCACTTGTTCGCAAAGAGCCAAACTAAACACCAGGCCCTGGTTGGACCGTTTCTCCAGAGCTCTGTGCAAAGTGTTGTGTGATTGGTCAGAAGATTGTTGCCATGTTTTGTGCAGAACTGCTCTCAGAAAGCAATGTTGACATTTTTCTTCCATTATTTAGTTTTTGTATCTGCAGGAGACATAGATACTGTTGAGAAACAGTTATTTGACATTGTGAGGAATTATGTACATTTGTATGGACGCATCCGTGTGTGTGTGTGTTGTGTGAGCGACAGAAAGAAAGAGAGGTGTTATTGATCATATTTACACTTGCACAAAACGGCTGTTAAATACAGAAAAAGGACTAGAAATTACACTGGTTACAAAAATATATATTTTGGAAGTTGTCTTTGTTTTTCCAACTGAATATTTTGGACTATTTTGCACCTCTGAATCCAAAAATGACATCAAGTTTTTGTACCAATTGGAATAGATCTTCTGACTAAATTGATGACATTATCAGTTCATTTCCATTATACTCCTCATCCAAAAAAAGGTTTGTAAAATGTAACTAAATGTTACAAACTTGGATTTCTGTGAATTGAATTGCAAACACTGATAAGGATAAGTACATGTGAACTGAACATCACGTCTTCATTGTGTAAAATTCTCCGTCTCTTTTCTGTCCTGATGGAATCTCCTCCTGCTCATCACTCATTGATCCCAGATTCTCCAGATGTGAGAACAAGTCATCAGTTTTGATGCTCATGTTGCTCCATAGTTCAGAAAGTTGATCTAATGGAGCAAAACCAATGCGATTTTTGGATTCAGCTCATCAAAATGACCCTAAAACAGTTGAAAAACCCAGACGACATTTTGGCTGTTGACCAATGTTTTTTCCATCATCGTTTTGGCGCCCCCTATAGAGTGATGCTCCTATGTGTCAAATATGATTCATCCATTTTTTGTGCCAGTGTGTCAGCAGAGCTCTACTGAGATAAATGCTTGTCTGTGACGATTAAAAGCACCATGCTGCCTTAAATTCTCATTACTCAAAGTTTTCTTCCTGTCTGTTTCTGTCGCAGTTCTGCTGGTGACCCAGAAACAGTCGAGGAGAGCAGCGGCTTAGCGCCGATGATAAAAGATGGAATGATCCCAATGCTTTCTTCACAGACATCTTGTCTCAAAGTCTTGGAAAAGTATTTACACCCCTTGAACTTTGCCACGTTCTGTTCCCAACACGTGAAAACCACCAACTTCAAAGTGATTAAATGACTTTTTATAACAATACAGGGAAGAAAATGATAAATGATTTTTAAAGTCAAAGACCTGACTTCAAATCCACCCATTGGCATTTAAAACATGATTTGTTTTCAGCCATCACATAAAATCCATAGGAGTTTGTGGCTGTAATGTGACGTGTATGTGTATGAACAGAAGTTAAAGATGTAATTTTCTGTAAGACAGTATTCCTGCTGTGGCTGCAAACAATGGGTGGACAGCACTCAGCACTGTGCAGCATGGTAACCTCTGAGGCCTAACAGAAAATCTGGATTTATGCCGAGATTAAATGAAACACACATTGGGACTGGTTTTACTAACTAGCTGACTTTTAAATGTAGCTGGTTGTGCTGGAATTTATTTAGCGACATCAAAGTGAAGCACAAATGCAAACCACACTCCTCAAACCATGCACCACTTCACTTTTTTTTGTGCTACATTTTGCTGGTCTGTCACAGAAAACGCCATAAAATGAGAACATTTATTTTATTGTTCTTTTGTGTATTTGAGTTTCTGCCGGGAAGATCCAAGCTTAATAAAATACCAACCTGGACTGTCTGGAAGTGATTGTTGAGGTAGTTTCTGAGCTGCTGAGGGCATCGATGGATTCCACATCAGAAGACGGAGATAACAGCAGAGGCTTGCTACTTCTGGTGCTGCACAGACAGAAAAACAATTAGAGGAAAACGTGTAAAAAGCAGAGAAAAACTAAGTTTGCACACAAAATAGTGTTATGATAATTTAACAAACAAGAGTTTCAATAAAACCTGGTAATAAACCCTTGTTGGGACTTGGATTAAATTAGATTATGCCACTTTCTTTCAACATTTCTTCAAATAAGAAATGCAATTAAAATCTAGCATGAAAGACTTTGTTCACGCCATAAATCATTAAAAAACATGCCATCTTACAGTTACTTCCTGTCATTTTCTTCGCCTGTCTCACCAGCAGTAACATCCGGTTGCTGATCACAATTCATGTAATGTGAAACAAGAGTCTCCATTGCATTTTGGTGAAATACACCAATTTCGATACAGCAAAAAAAACACCTTATTATAGCACAAAAACTAAGCTTTTTTATTTTTTTATTTTCGTTTTTCCATTTCCACACATTTTTTTCCGTGATTCCAATTTGTGCAATTATACGGTCAGTGGAAACGCAGCTAGTGCAGTGGACGACTTCAAGTCCCTCTCTTCTAAGTTTCTTCAGTTTGTAGAGGCTGAAGGTTTAAAGGAATTTAAACCTTTAGTTTAAATTCCTGAGAGTCTGTAGCAGCTTTTCACACAAAAAGCCCAACAGTCGTTTATTGAGCCGTAACAGGAACCTGCTTTGTTCAGTCATTCAAGCATCACATTCAGGCTTCAGCTGAGGGACTCAAGGCCGATCTTCAATAAAGAGCAATCTGAACACCAATTATCGAGTTATGAAACAGCTTTTCTTTGGATTTGGACTTTGACTAGGCCATTCTTCTTTTTAACAGATTCCAATTTCCCCTTCAACTAACCTTATCCCTGCTGCAGAAAAGCATCGTCACAGCATGATGCTGTGCTGTTTACACTACACACAGACTTGACGCCACTAATGTGTCAGGTTTCAACACCAAAAAACACGCAAAAATTCCCCAAGCAAAGAACAGAACAAGACAAGCAGTCGATCACTTACTTAACAGAGGTCAAATGATCCAGTGCAGGGGGGTCCGGCTTTCTGATTTCCTGATAAAGTGGAGAGAAATTCATCAGCGTCTACAGGTAGTCGTCATGTTTTCTTCATATATAAACGTGTGAGCTCAACGTAAAACCATCTGTTGATCTCAGCAGAAAGCAGTAAGTCAGCTCAGGCTCACTAATGCATACATGACATAACAGAAACGCACACACCCACACACATGCACGCACACGCGCACACACACACCAGGGATGGCTCGTTGGACCGTTGTGGTTTCGCCAGTGTCTCCAGACAGCGAGCTTCTTGCTTCCTCTTTTTCTTTTTTTTCTTCTTCTTCTTCTTTTCGATGCCATTGGTTAAAGCAACAGGGATCCTGCAGTGACAGCACCAACATTTCAGATACAGTTATGACAGCTGTGCATAAAGTCAGCATGACTGTTAGGCATTAAGGATGAAATGGTGAAGGGACATAAAACGAAGACCTTGTTTATGATTTACACATTCTTGAATAAAAAACAACTTGTTCAGTCGGGAATATGCGCTGGCTGGTTTGGTAGTATGAAGTTTATGAAAATATTATAGCTTCTCACAGTCTAAAAACGTCTTTTTACGATGCTAAAGAAAGCACCAGCGCAACCAGAGTTGTCTTTACATGCATGTTGCACATTAGCCTCACCTGGCTAACTGTAACATGCAAAATTTTTCACTTTGCTACAAGAAAAAAAAATTCAAGTGCCAGCAAAAAGTACCTGAAAACAACCAAATTTAGTGGAAATTTTCATTTAAATTTTACATTGGTCCAAAGATGAAAATCCAAATAATAAATATGAAAGAGAAAATATACATAATGGTAGGAAATGTTCAACTATTTTTAGCAGAAGTGGAGGTAAGTGTTGATTTTCTGTTTTACATAAAAGCACCTAAGATTGTTGACGTTTGATCCAATTTTTGTGGAAGTATCAAGACACTGTGGCGTTTCCACTCGTGGTGAGAATCTCATACTGGCCACGCCTCCTTAAAAATTTATTCATTAAATAATTGTTTCACAGAATATGAATGCCCGCAGACGAATGAAAGGTTTTCCATCTTACTTCATGTCAGAGAAGCTTTTGGCGGGCTTGCATCCTTTTATGGTGATCTCGTGGAAAGGCTCCCCCATCACCGTGTATGTGGGTTCAGTACAGTTGGGAGGAGCAGGCGGGAAAAAGATTCTTAGGCGAAACAAATGCTTCTTCTTCTTCACCTCCTTCCCTGACATGAACCTGGAAAAGGCAGGAGAAGCGAAGAAGTTAGGAATGTGATTATTATTGGACTGCAGAATCACGAGTTTGTGATTTAAAGTTAAAAAGACGTGAGGAGAAAACTTACATGTAGCTGTTGTCGTTTAAGGCTTCCAGAACTTTTTCATACCTCTCAGATCTTGGTGTGTTGGCCAGCTGTGGACGATAGATGAAAGATAAAATCCGATGTGTTTAGTATCTGATCAGTAGAACTAAACAGAGGTAAACCAAAGATTTCAGAAGCCATAAATTGAATTTATGGAGATTATTTATAGTTATGCCCACCAACATCTGCAGCACAACTTTTATAACACAAGCAACAGTTGCTAATCTAAATTTTTTGATAGATTTTGCTCTAACAAGACATTGTTAGATTTTGTTTTAGCTAAAGGATACCTCAAGACAGAAACCTGTCTGACTTTATTAAATCAAGATTTTAAGACATTTGGTCTCAAAATACAGTAAGTACATCACTCCACTTCAACCCAGTTTAGTTTATTTATATTGCGTCAATTGACAACGCATGTTGACTCATTGCATTTTACAACAACAAATAAAGTGAAAAACATGTTCTCAATGACATGAAGTCAGAAAGTAAAACAGGAGAATGAGCAGACATGTTTCCCTCAGCTTCATGCGTCTCTTACCTTCCCCAGCTGCAGCAGCTCCCAGTTGTCATTAATGTAAGGCATTAGCTGCATCTGAGAATCAAAATACCTCTTCTTCTGAATCACACTCAGGTTGTACAGGCACAGATGAACAATATCCTTCCTACAATATTAGAGAAAAAAAATATGTTAAGCATTGATTTTGATTAAAGTTTATATATGATGCAGGTCAATTTCCTCTACTACTAATGTCATTTCAGGGTTGTTGTTTTTTAGCTATCTGAATGATGTGTGGAATTTCAATAGAAAACTCCATAGTATGGGATGCTGTAATACCTCTACTATGCCAGTAGGTGGAGATAACTTTGACAAACTACACAAGTATTTAAGATAAGCATTGAAAAATCAGCACTAGGCTAAAATGGATCCTCGGTAAACAGTTGAAGCCGGTGTTTTCTTTCACACCCTTTACAGTTTCCTGTCAGTTATTTCCTTCTTAGGTTTACTGAAAGGTAAAATCAGGACAATGTGGGACAGCTGTGGCAAAAAAAAAAAGACAAAAGGAGGAAAAAAAACAACTGACTGCCAAAATGACCTCCCTATTAAGAAAATATATTATTTCTTACATTTACTTTGTTTTTATGTCATGGGGTCATTTATTTATTTGAATGCAACAGCTCTGTATAGAAAGAATTGTTAACTTTTATTAAAAGTTACAGATTTTTGACCAGATAAACTTTAGTTCAGTCTTAGCTTAAAAAAAAAAAGGAAAAAATAAATAAATAAAAAAAGAAGTGGCAAGCTCAGTGTAGCTCTTATAGTACGCTGAAAATACCAGGACGTATGCATTTTATCACAGTCAGAAAAAGAATGGCATTTTAAGGTATAAATCTGTGACAGCAGATGTAAAGGCAACCTTAGTATTAGACTCCAGTTTATCTACAGCCTAACTTTCACTGACCAGTCGAGAGGCAGCCGGTCGAGGAACTCTGGTCCACCGCTGCAGACTGAACAGACGAAGATGAAAAACCTGAATATGAGAAAACGTCTCATCATTGACACGAACCGCACAGGATCGCTACAATCATCCAGCATCTTCAGGAGGAAAGTATCACCTTAACATTTAGCCGATGATTTCTTTACATTCAATTTCACATTATATTTTACATTATTGGTATACAAGCCTACGTATCCTCTGCCTTCCTCAGAAATTATCCTAAAATGATTTGGAACCTTATTATAGAACTAAATTCTAATTATTGTGTTTTGCAACAAAATTCATGACTCACAAATATTAAGATGTGAATAATTTAGTAAGATCTTTAAATCAGAATATAACAAACAATCTAAACCATGTCACATACTTTAGACTTTAGTGTTAAGTGTTTGCACCTATCTCCATTGAGCAGTGGAGCCTGTAAGCAATGTAGGCAATCCTCATGGAACCACTGCCGACACCTGTTACACTGCAGCATCTTCAGGTACCAGCTACCAATAAACACACACACACACACAATACGCAACATATGATTTGTGGAACATATTTGGCAAAATTCTTTAACATGTTTGCAGAGTGCCATGTGCTACTCACTCCCCCGGTCCTCCGCAGTAGCAGTAGCATTGCTGGATGTTCGTCTTGTGGCCCTGATCCCACACCAATTCCTCTGGAGCGTATGGGAAGGAGAGATGAAATTCCATATGCTGCTCCTGATGTTCTTGCTTTGGAAAGAGCTTAGCAGATGCCTCCTTCTTGAGAATGCTCCCCTTCTGCATGTAGGAAAAAAAAAAAAAATACATCTAAACATAAATTCAAGTACAAAATTAAGACCTTCAGAGAACACACTAAACAGCAATACCTATTTCTAGTTGAAAATACAACTGTTTCTTTAAACAGATTGGCCTACATCTGTTTAAAGAAATAAAAGGATTAAATCTGTGTAATCCATTGTTCTAAAATTCTACCTCAGAGAAAGAAGCCAGTTCACATTCTGAGCACAGCCACTTGTCATCAGAGTCGATCACGGCGGCATCAATGATGGGCGAGTGACACATCTGATGGTAGCCTGGATGACAAACACATTTACTGTCATGTAAATAACTCCATACGTCTGCCGAAATACGCATCACCTTTACGCTCACCTTTCACCACACACAGGCCTCTACTGTCTCTTCTCGTTTCTACACATGAATCTGTTCAGATGTAGGCAAAAACTGAAAGCATACCTTGACCACATTTGTCACAAATGACGATCTCGTTGGGTTCCTCTGAGGTCTCATCCTGACATATGGAGCACACGATGTCGTCATCGTCATCAGCCTTGTCCTCTTCATCCCCTAAAAAGGAAAGAAATGGTCAATATAAGGAAATGATTTGCAAAAAGAAGAGCAAAAACAAACCAAGCACCACAGATATTTACTAATTAGGAAGCTGTTATAAAAATAATTCACTGAGGATTGTGACTGAACTCCCTACAACAGGGAGGTTTCCTAACTTTTCCATGCCCCCAAACGGCGTTAGCGTCCAGCTGGGACGCCCTCTGCAAACCCACAGACAAAACTACAAGAAACTAGAACTAAAACTAATGATTAGAATAATAATCAGCTGATTATGCTGACGATTCATCGGATTTAAAAAGAAAAAAAAGCCACGTCCCATGTATAAACACTAAAATTTTTTATGCATTAAGAGAAATAAATTAAAAGATGCAAATAAATAATTAAATCATTTTTAAAAAATAAGAAAAACATTTTATTGCCTAGAGTGCACCAACAGCATTCCTTTAATGAATTTGGACCGGGTGGAGATAAAACCGGACCACTTGAGGAAATTTGGCTAACGCATATTTATAGACTAAGATCTTTTATGTTAAATGCAAAATGTATCCGTTTTGTAAATTTTTCACTACTCTGAATATATATATATTTTTTTTTTGACTGAATGACATTTTTTGAGTCTGTATACTACAGCTAATGTCTAATCGATTACTATATTAATTGTGATTATTTCAGTAATCGATTAATCGTTTCTGCTTTAAAAAGAAAGAACAGTGTTTTCTCACTTGTATTCACTTTCAGCATTACATTTATTTACCATGATATTTACAGCATTTTAAATATGATTTTGGTTTTCCACCAGTCATATTGTTGAACAGGACTGATTGAAGCATAATTAAAAGCTTTAATCGGTTAAGGTCAAAACTGAGATATAAGTTTCTATATTGGATTTGTACATGTGACTAGAGGTGTCAAGTCTCGCCAGTCATGAACCTCACTGCACGACACTGAGCTGAAGTTGTAGCTTACAGTAAATAATGGCGATTAGCTCTCTGTCTAATGCCTGTAAGGCTCAACAGCAAGGGAAAGTTGGAGAGACAGAAAGGGGAAAAAAGGCCTGAACTGGAAGTATTAAAAAAAAAAAAAAAAAAAAAAAAAAAAAAACAGTACTTTTTGAAAGCTGCTTTGTGGGCAGCTGTTGAAATGTTGTAATACTGTTTTATAAAGAAATCTTTAATGCTGATTTTACATGTTCAAAATCAAACCTTAAAAATATCATCTTTAGTGGAAGGTGGGAGGTAGGTCTGTCAGAGTAACAAATTTTACTGGACGATATATTGTCCCAGGAGTTATTGCGATAAGTGATAATATTGTTTCAAGAAATATAATGGTAATGGCATAACAATGCGAGAACACATTCTCAAAGTTCAATGAACTTTAAATTGTAATGAACACTTAACACTGGAACTGGAAGACATTTTAAATATCCAAAATAAATAAACAAAATATCAGAAACAATGAATAATATGAATTATGAAGTCTCCTTTTTAAAAAACAAAATTGTCTTTTAGAAAAGGACTAGTTGAGAGAGAATCTATAAGAACAAAAACTTATGCTAATAGAGATTATTGAGCTCGTCATGATTTATTATGCGATTAATTAATTTATTGCTTATTGTGACTGGCCTAGTGAGAATGAGCGGCAGAGACATGGACTTAAAAATGTATTTGGGTATCCAAATATTTACTCCATTCCTAAAATACCACCCAAAAAAGCCCATTATGAATGACTGCTAACCTGCATTTCTAACAAGAGTTTAGAGCAAATTAGGTTACCATTTCTAACATCCTTTGCTCCAGATTTTGTTTCTATAATGCGTCGTAAACAGACTCAAACAAGTCATCAGGCAAGAACATCGTTTCAACTGCTGAGTCATGACAGAAGAGGACAGACTTAACTTTCTCTGCTTATCTTTCCTGAGAGGATTTTTTTTTTCTCATTACGAGAGATTACTGCTACAGCACTGATACAGCGGACCGTTAACTGTAAGGAAAGAGAGGAACTAAAGACGTCTGATAGTATATACCACAGAGGGTGATGCTACAAATCTATTAAAATGAGCGGAAATGGAAAAATTTAACTTTCATGTATTTTGTTTTGTAAAATAAAGCTTCAGAATCATCTTCAAGGTTTCGTCTACTGCTTGGAAAACAGTAATTACATTCAAATATAACATCAGGACCTGATAACATTGGTGGTCAACTTCTGAGTTCATCAGCAGAACAGTGGGCTCCATTCATTTCATATTTCTGTTGACCCTTTGTCAGCAGATGGAACCAAAAGGTTGGAGGTTTTATCTACAGTCACTGTGGTGGGCAGATGTATTTTCCAGGAACATAGTGCCATTTTATAGCACAATCAAGTAATGTGCTATACTTGATTGCACATCAAGTATAGCACATTACTTGATTGTGCTATACCTTCAGTAACGGTTGTTACTGAAGGTAACAGTAACAACGGTTACCTTCAGTTGTTATAAATTGTTACATCAAATATAGCTTAAAAGAAATTTTACTTTGTAATTTATCACCTTTAAAAGCTCCTGCCCTTTCTGAAACTGTTTTCAGGAAGTCGTCACTCCTCTATTAACCCTTAAACATCGTTTTTTACTGACGTTGCCCTGAGAAGTAGCTCCTAAATTGAGCTCAGATGCACAGCTCCACCAGGTATTTGCTAATTACTGCTGACTGGTCTGAAGGAGCTGAATGGGGGAGTTGCAGGAGAGGGCTCCTCTTGGGAGGCAGCACTAGGTCCACCCAGGTGTTTTACAAATGTTAATGGTTGCCACTGGAGATGCATGAAAGAATTAAAGCAACAAACCAGTGATGTTTATGATGAGGGAACTACATTATAGCATGATGTAAAGCTTAAAAAAGTTCATTTTAAATAATTCTGTCCCTATAATATATGTCTTTGTGTTTCATTTTAATTTTCTGCAAGCCAACTCTCCTTCAAAGACACAGAAATGAGTGAACCAAAATACAGACCCTGAAACTGGGAGAGCTCACCTGTTTGAATATCGCTCCAAAGAACCCAAGACTTCGATCTGTCCTCAAAAACCACAAAGCAACGCTGCTTTTCCCGATCTATCTGGAAAAAGAAGAAAAAAAAAGAAGAGAGATTAGAACGTTTCTGGGAGACACAAGAAGAACAAAAAAAAAAAAAAAAAGACAACAAAATCTTGTTTTTTTGTAAGACATTCCAAGCAGCACCTCCATCACACCAACCTTTGTGACTGTCCCCAAATAAAACAAGCCATCAGACCACCTGGCCAACACATCCTGCCCCTCTGTAAACCTGGCAGACATGTCGTCCTCCCCATACTCCCCCCTAGCAGAGAGGCCACAGGGTGACAGGGACACAGTCTGCTGCTCGGGGTGAGCTCTGTGACGGAGAGAAGGATGATCCACAACCCCCAAGTCTCTGAAAACAGGAAGCGAAACACAATACAATAGAAGACATGCGCACACTTATACTCAAGGATTCATTCTAAACCATATAGTAGTGCCAAAAAGGGTTATGTTACTAGTTACTGTAAATGCATGCACACAAGATTTATTTGCAAAAGGCTGAAAAAAGGCTATGCAGTTATCAGCACTGCAAAGGTGTCCAAAATGTGGAAGCAGGTTGGTTTGGGGACACGTACAAATATGAAGTCCTGAGAATATGTTGTGGGATTTTGAAAATAAAAGGGTGCATTGTTTTGTTCCAAAGCTTACAAAGCAAAGAGGAAAGCCAGTCTTCTTTCAGTGAGCACATGCAACTGGTGATTAGGATCATAATTAGCGCTAATTGGCAATTAAATATACGCTTGGGCGCTGATTATATCAATAAGATAATTAAGACCAAAATTAAAATTTTACATTTTCCTTTAACCACTTTTTAATTTGTTTGACTACAAATATGTTTTCTGTGTTTTTATCTTCTGCTTAAATGATTTATATTTTTTAAAGGACAGTTTTCCTTTCTTGAGCCGCTTCCCTTCAGTCCTTTGTCTCTATAACGACTGAACAAAAAACGCCACCACCAGAGAGTGTAAAAGGCAAATCTAGCACTTATTCTGCATGACGGAAGCCATAATGTCTTTCCTATGAAAATCAAGATGATGTTGATAGTACGAACAGCCGACATGCAAAGCAGTTCCCCCGGCCAGGTCATTCACCGTCGGACCCACACCCCCCCTTAAGCAGCGAGAGGAAAACATGACAACAATACCTCATTCGGTCACCTCCGCTGTTACAAATGCCTCGCGAGACGAAAAAGCTGAAAAGGCGCGAGGCTGTTTTCCCGCTGCTGCCGTGACTAATATGTATATCTAGTGCGTGCCCAGAAAATCCACAGCGCTCGAGCCTTCCTTAGAAAATAACAAACGGCTCATTTTCCCCCAGCACGTTCGCCATTTTGGTTTCCCGCTGATGAACGGGGAGTGCATTGTGGGAAGCGTTGCTGCTAGTGGGCTGCTGCCTGCACCATTTTCAAACATTTGAAATTGTAGGCAGGGCACCTATGAAGTACTGCATATCCGCCCTTGAAGGAGCAGTGACATTGACTTTATCTTTACAACCTCCAGTTTTATTGCTTTTTTTTAATTAATGTAGAAATACTAAGAATTTATTAGATTTTTTTATGTGCCAACGTATATTCTCAAATTGAATATTTAATCAGGAGAACAGAATATTCATCTAAACTGTTTTTAGGGAGTTTGTGAATTTTTCGGCTATTTATGGCATTCCCAACACATGGGATTGACATTTATTTTAGGTTTGTTATCATGACCGGAAGTTCTACTTGAATCAGGTTTCCTCTGGGGCTTTTCAGGAACCTTAAAGGGCGTTTCTCCTCCAAAGTGGATCGTCTTATCCCTAAGCCGTTTGATTGCTCACAGTGGAATATGATACTCCCATTTATCAAATATATTTCTGTAATCACCTAGAAGATATCTCTGGTCATAACAAGAACAACATTCTGGTTATAAATTTAAGTTGATTTATTTATTTGTTTGTTAAATTTTTGACCAATACTTAAATAACTCACTTCCAGAGTCCCTGCTGTTGCTTCTGTTGCTTCCTGAGAGCAACAGAAGAACACGTTGTGGCGGAACAAGTTTTTTTTGTTTTCTTTTGGCGGAACAAGTGTACTGCAGCATAAATTTATCAGGATGACATGGCAGAGACAAGTTTATTAAATCGTTTCTTTGAAAGGTGGGAACTAGAGGAAGGGCGGAAACTGCAACACAGGGATAATAATATTTGGGGGTGTGAAGGAGGCAGTTCATCTAAAGCCACTCAAACTGGGGCATATAGGATATTTCTAGCTTCAGCTAAGTATATTTCATGAATTATGGATAATTAATTCAGTTTTATATCTATATGAAACCTTTTATCACAATATTTCAATTGACTGTTGCTGCTCCTGTTTTATGGAATAACTTACCTTTCCAGATTAGATCTGCTCACAGCCTGGATCATTTTAAATCGTTTCTTAAAACTCATTTTTACTCTTTGGCATTTAATTGATGTATTGTTTATACACTGTTCTATCATTTGTGTTGTTGTTCTTGTACAGCACTTTGGTGCAGTTTTATACCTGTTTTAAAGTGCTCTATAAATAAATTTGACATTGATATTGACTGCCATTTTACTCCATATTGCACTTAAAAGGTATTATGATCCCTGGTCAAAAAATTATTCTATTTGACCTACTGATAAATATCATTTATTGCAGTCACATAATCACATTTCCTTAATGCACAATATAGAATATCAAAATATTTGCTTAAAATTGTCAGTTGTCTAAACCGCTATAAGCGATCCCATTGGAAATTAGTGCACTGCAAAGACAATGTATTTCGTGCATTTAAAAAGTCAAGTATGAAATTACAAAACTGTAAAGATTTAAAACGACAAAAGGGCCAAATGGCCAGATTCTCACTAGAATCCTTCTGTGAACTGAGTCTTTATGGGTGCTGGTGTTTTTTCCCCTTCGCTATTTCTTCCCTTTGCAGTTTTCATTGTTCTGCAGCCCACTTTTTCTGGTTCAAAAAGGTCATCTGCTGCAGCTAGGGGACATCTCCTACTAACCATTCCTCAGTTTGTATGCCTCCTCTTACTTAGGCAATTCATACCTGCCTCTAATACTTGCTTCTGCCTGTCGAAACCTTCACACTAGCACCACAACACACCATAAAAAAAATTTGGTTATTCTTCTTCAAACGTGACTTCTTTTATTTATTTGTGTTGTTTTTCCACAAATATTTATTTTTATAGCTAACCAAAAGAGCACCCCAGAAAAATAAAAGTGTACAGTTTGGTAAGTAGATTAATAAAATATGGCAAGCATGTTGGGACAAAAGGACAGCAGGAGAAGCAAAAACAATGCATTGTTGCAAAATGGCATGTAAACTGGAAAAACTGTGAATTGACATGTGGTACTTTTGATATACCACTGAACATTTTCATAACTATTCATCCGCATAATTAAAAAAAATACCTAACTAAAACTAAAATCAAACTCATATGTCATGGGTTAACAGACTATTTGTTGACAGGTATGAAATGGAAATAGAGGAACAGATTTGTAAATCACGCTGGGTGAAATAAATAATTTTATTTGCTGGGTAATATGAGGTAATAAAGGATGCTAGTATTACTCAGATAAATATTTGTCCAAAAAGTAATTTTGTTTTTAAGTCACCCATTGTCACTTCCTGATTTTAATACTGATCTGATTTTATCCAACAAAGGAAAAGCCAAGAGAATTACATCTTGAAACACAGCCTTTCAGACAGCAGACCAGGCTGTTCAATGGAATACCAGCAGTGATTGTAGAGAATGTAGGAGACAGAACTGACATTTATATAGAAACCTTTACAAGAATCAAGGGAAATGAATTGGCAGACAATCAAACTGAATTATTGGTGTCATTAAGTGAATGAGTCATAAAATCTGTAATTAAGTAAAATATAAAGGAGAGATTGAAAAAAAAGGGAGGGAGCAAAAACGTGTAGATGGGTTTAAGCATTCTATTGGGAAGCAGATAATAGAAAAACAAAGGATTTGGACAGTAGAAACTGAACCCAGGTCCTTCTTGCTGCCTAATGGATTCATGGCTTTCAAAACTGTGTACCACGCACCGCAGCCCCCACCTTCATTATTTATGCAAATACAGCTGGCAGTCCTCTCAACCTGTTCTGCACATTTAGAAACAAACACTTTTACTCTTTCTTCTTCACAAAGTAGCTCAGACTCAGTCAGATCGAGATGCTCAGGAGAGCATCTGTGGGCAGCAATCATCACGTTTTGGCTCAGATTTTCAATTATATTTCGCTCTGAACTTTGACTTGACTTCCATAATGCAGACATTTATTTGTGAGGGTAATATGTCTGAATGTGCATTGTTAGTTTTCTGCTACACAAACTATTCAAATCTAAGATAGCATCTCAACGCTAAACATACTGAACTCTAATGTCAGCATTCAGTCCAGATTTCTAAAGAAGATCCATGAATGACCAGGGCTTCCTGAAACACTGGAAAGCTGAATGGGAATAATAGCACTTTGCATCAATCTGAGGGCTAAATAGGCTAATAACAGACTAAAACCATAAATATCTCTCCTGTTGAATTCATTTATTCAATAATAAATGTTGTTTTAATTTGGTAATATAACATTTTTGAAAAGAAAAAAAAATGCATTTAATTACATATCCTGAAAATTCCTCTTCCCCACTATGTCTGTAAAGTTACACAGTAAAAAATTAACAACAATAATCTGACTGATTTAGCCTGTCATAGGTTGAAAAATATGGGTGTTTATTTTTTAAAAGCCATATTTTATCCATGTTAATTCTACATTTATAAATGGCAGAGTTCCTAACAAAATATTTATCTTTGAAATTTAGTATTTAGTTAGAAAGCTAAATATTTAGTTTCCAACTGAATGTTTACGTCAGTCACAAATATTCAGCATGCTAGCAAAATTATTTAGAAAGCAACCTAAATATTTAGGATCCTAACTAAATATTTAATTTGAAAGCTAAATATTTAGTTTGCAAGTTAAATATTCCGCCGATGAATTAAGTATAAAGTTTGGAACCCTGACATTTATAAATGTATGAATAAAATGGTGAAAATATGACTTTGGAAAATGAACTTTTTTTCCCTTTATGACAGGCTAAATAAATCTGTTAAATTTTTTTTGCTGTGTAACTTTAGAAACGGCACAACAGCCAGGGCTTTATTGTGAAAGATTTAGCGGAAATAGTTTCTTTCGTGCTTGTGAACTTGATCTTGTAATACTTTGATAGTTTCGTAGAACTACCGCTGGATAATAATAATGTATGGTGAAGAGGTTCGGGTCCAGCGGTGCCTTTTAATAACACACCACTGCCATGTTTTACCTCAAAACTTACTAGATGTTTGATTGGGAAGAAACAGGTTGCGCCTGCGCTCTGAGCCATACGTGGTTTTTTTTTTTTTTTTTTTTTCAGCTTGAGATATGCTGGCTTTTCTTGAAAATCAGCAGCAGCTGTTTCAAAGGGCAGAACGACGGGGACGGAGGAATATCACTGCGATTCATCCGGAGCAGAGGAACCCGGACCGGGCCGTCCCGTCTGGAATCAGACACTATGCTGTTATTTCCTCATGCGTTTCTTGTTTGATGTAGAAAGCGCTCTGCTGGTCGCCTTCAGACGTACTGAGATGGTCTATTTCAGCGATGGCTAAGGGTCTTTTTCCACGAGCCTGGGTGAAAAAGTCTTTCTATTTCCAGGTAAGAACTCTGATGAGAAAAATTGCTGCTAGGAAATGGATTGTAAAAAAGAAAAAAAGAAAGAAAGAAAGAAAGGAAAAAGAGGAAGAGATCGTGTTTTGCGTGTCGCTGTCACATCTGTGTGGTTGACAGCTGCCAGTCGGCGTTCTCCTCCTTTGACTCCCTGCGCCGCCAGGGAATTACCTGATGAATGTGAATGACTTGTATACCTTATTACTGACTGCCTGGTTACCACAGGCCTTAACCAGGGAGAATGGAAATTAGCACTTGGCACCTTATTGTAAAAATAGGGTGCAGTGGATTTAGGGGGCTCTAAATAGTTATGAACACTGTCTAGTGGCATATATTTCCCCCTTGTAAATATACACTCCCACAGCTGGATAGTGAAGTTTGGATTTCTACTTCAGGATTGCACAAAACACAAAGTTATATTAAAAAAACTGAAAAAATATGGTTCAAGAGGCCCAATAATCAAGGTGATCAGCTGGAGTTAGTAAACATTGATGACTGATGAGTTCAATTATGGATATTTGGGTCAGAAATTGACTTAAAATTAACATTTAAATGTAGTAATTTATTTGACAGGGAAAATGCATATTAACTAAAATTTATGTAAATGAAATGGCTATTTTATGTCCGAGACATTTAAAAACTAACAAAGGTTATACAAAACAAGGTTATAACAACTTAACTATACAGATTTTGTCAGACTCAATAAATACAATTAATACAAACAGTTAATATAAAACAAGGAAAACTACAATGCAATTGTATAATAAGTCACTAAAACTATTTTAATGACTACAACACCCCTCTCCCCTCCAAAAAGCTATGATTGATGCTGCCTTGCAAGGAGGTGGCAGCAGTAACAACAGTAACAACAGCAAAGATCCTCCTGGGAAATACAGAGTAGAAATATCCCTTTACTGTCCAAAGGGGAGAAACTCAGGTTCAGCAGAATCTATTTAAGACAGGTGGGGACATGGATATTAACACAGTGGTTTGAAAGTAAGAATAAGGGGCTGTACAGTAAGGACAAGTTTACAACATGAGACAGATAATACTGTACAGGTATTTAAAATAACATGCAGTTAAAGAACCATGCAAACAACAGGGATGTGCCAATAACAACAGGAATGTTTATTAAAAATGAAAAAACTGCAAATAACACTTAACAGCTGTTGGTAGGAAGGATCTCCTGTAATGCTCCTTTGTGCAGCTATGATGCAGCAGTGTGTCGCTGAAGGAGCTCTTATGTTCCCCAACAGCTTCATGCATCAAATCTGTTGTCCAACAATAATGCTATTTCAGCTTTAAACTGATTCTTCTCACCAACCAAAGCAGCAACTTTATAACTAAACTTAATGCTTAAATCAAATTCGGAAGTAAAATTTACCTTTATGAGTTTTACATCATATTATAAAGTTATTCTCTCATCAAAAACATACCTGGAGTGTTGCTTTGATTCTTTCATGCATGTTTGAGAAACACTTTTATCTCCATGGTAACCACACAGCTGTACAAAACGCCTTGGTGAACCTAGTGCATTGCAGGTTCACGCATGGTGGGAGTAATTGGTGCAGTTGAGATCACTTTCTGCTTTCTGCTGTAAAGTCTTTCTGCTTATCATTTTTTTGTTGGAAATAGCAAGTAAGAATGTTATTTGCTACACCACCACTTCTATTTATTTATTTTTTTTATGTTACTTTTTGTGTTAATCTAATTTTATGGTTAATGATGTTAAGGAAAGTATGGAAAAAGCAAAAAATAAATAAATAAATAAATAAATAAATAAATAAATAAATAAATAAAAATGAAATGACAAGTTAGGTACTGGTTCTGCAGGAAACATTGTTGAGGACTTCCACAAATTTAATTGCCAATTTTTTCTGGAATCCACACGGTGTTCTCACCTGCTGTTCACTATTTGGAACAGCTGTACAGAAAACAATTAAACACAGTTGAAGTGAATTTGACAGGATGAAAATTAACAGGAAAAACCACTTCTGATAAGTCGCCTTGTGTGATATCTGCAGGCAGATGCTCATGGAGGCTTGTTTTTGGGATTGAACAGTCTTAATTAAACAATGATTTATAGCAAAATAATAAATGCAAAAACTTTGCTGTACAGGTTACAATCTCTTTTAATGTGAGTCTTGTGGGTTTTGCTAGAAGCTTCAAGTTTCATGCCAAGTTTCCCTTCTTGCATTCCAGTAATAAAATAGGATGTTAAATCCACCCAACAGTATCCTTCTAAGATTGTAACAATCAGTAACCCAGCTGAACAAATGATTCGCTTTGCAATATTTGATTCTGTGCTCACTGAGCAGATCTCTTAGCAACAGTTTGCACAACAGTTTGCACAAGCAGTTTGTTTTATTTATGAAACCATCTTTGTACACAGAAAAAATGTCGAAAGGTCCCAGGTAGTTTGGGTTCATTGGTTCTGTGTGCTGTTGAAAGATGATGACGTCTGTTACCGGTGTGCTTTGACGTGTTAAATGCCATACAGATGCTCCTATGAAGTCACTTAGTTAGGTTGTTATCAGATCTGCTTGATCCTTGTTAGCTAGCTGGGTGGCACGTTATCTGACTTGTGGGGGGCGGGGGTTGTTGTGTGTGCTTGTTTTTTCTTCTCGTCATTTTCGTCTTTACAGCACTCAAAACTTGCAGATGGATGTTCAGGGTACTGGCCAGAAAGCTCTAAATGGACCAGATCAAAGGTCAGCTCTTAGCTCCAACTTGACAGCGATACTTTGTACAGTTTAGAATCCTATCTTGGGCATTAAATATGGCACAGTATCAGTGTTGTAGTTGGATAACGGTGGCTACTTCCTTGTCACAGGAGGTTGTATCCATCCTGAAGACAGATACTGATTTGATTAATGATAGGTCGGCACGGTAACCGAGAGGCAATACCTGGCAAGTGAGAATGGGAGGACTCACTAGTGTTAGCTTTGGGGACTAGCATGTCTGGGCTGACCACCCACTGGATTTCCTTTTGTTTTCTCTGTTGTCCATTAGCACAGATAAGCTAGCGTTAGCCCTGATATGCTGGTGTTAGCTTTGGATAGGTTAGCAAGTAGCATCCCTAGGCTGCTCATCTTCAACTTACACTTTTTTTTTTTCTTTAAATAAAACTTTATCAAGGAAAATGTTTGGACTACAATATCTATAAGCGACATACATTAGATATATTGACGTGTCTACCAGAGTTTATTGTACACCAAGCACATACATGCTGTGTTATACAGAGCTGAAGTTGGCTTCCGATTGATGCTTCAAATTTGGCAGGTAGCTAAATGTCGCTCAGTTAGCATTGCTTCCCTTTCATTAATCAGATCAGTAGCTGGCTTCAGAATGGATATAACCTCCGCCGACAAGCTGGATCTGCAATAGTCTGAATTATGACACTGATATCATGCCATATTTAGGTAGCTGGATGGCTTATTTAATGAGTTTATAAAGAAGAGTTTCTAATTTGAGATCCCTACTCAAGTTCTAAGAATCCTGCTGGGTTGGTCATACGGCCAGAAAAGAGTAGCCCAGGCTTTAGCCTATAGGCTGCAATAACTACGAGTGGTCGATGCTTGACGAAGGTAAACTAAACGTTGGCAGGTGGCAAACCTAATTCATTCAGCCATGCATGATTTATTACACCCTGACCCCTGTCCTGAATCCTGAACTCGCTGGCTGTTGGTTGTTAATGAAGAGGAGACAGTTGGACCTCAGGAATCTGCTGCTTGGGTTTCACTTTTTTAATTCAAAAGCTTTCACCATATTCATCACTCAACCAGCTCAGAGTGTCAGGGTATGACTCTCCTGTTGCAGCTTTTTTCCTTCCACTCTAACCCTTTTGTCTCGATATATTTTTTTTTTTTAGACTTTCTGCATAGACTAGAGTAATGCATGTCTAAGCAGTTCCATCTGACAATGAAGAGTGCTGGTTGTGCTCCCTGTTCTTTCCCCAGGGTCCGTCTATCTGTGTGTTCATCTCTTTGGGGCAGACATTGTTTGAAAGCTAAACAGTTTAGCAGAGGGCAAATCTGTCCAGCTTTAAAATTGATACTTGGGTTGGTTTTTTTTTGTTTTGTTTTTTTGTTTTTTCAAGTGTGATTATAGGGACTAATTATGAGGAGTCAGCGTCTCATTTGCAGTAGATAGCAGTCAGGATGATCTCTATTCAGAGAGAGACGCTGGAATTGCTTAAGTGCAAATTTCTGTTGTGTTAAGCTGCTTCAAGTTTTCTCCATCTCAGAACGCTTACAGGGCGACTGATGGACAGAGAGACAGAGACGCTCTCGGTGAGCGCCACTCCTCAGTAATTCCTCAGTAAATATGATTAGAATCACAATTAAACATATAGTCAATAAAATCATGGCAACATAAAAATATGTGAAATTAGGCAAAGTGTAGAATGATTTAGTTTTTCTTTCTGTTTTTAAAATGGCTTCCACTTTTTTTTCTTTTGGTTGTTTAAATGGAATACCTTAGATTCACCTATAGCTGCAAACTACTCCTGGCTGATGGTTTCCACTCTACATATTAACCTTATTAAGACATATCTGATGTTTGGACTATTGAAATGGGCAGTCAGCAGTGTTTTTAGAGCGGGTCTCAAGTATTTGCAGAGTTCAGTGCTTGTGATGCTCCAGATGCACCACCAAGTGGACAATGACAGTCCTTAGAATATGTTGGGTAATTGTGCTAAATCTACAGCTGGAATAAAACAAGTATTTCTAGCTGAAGAGCCTCATAAGGCGTCTATGGACTCATTCCTTATATGTGCCGAT
Source organism: Poecilia formosa (assembly GCF_000485575.1). NCBI lineage: Eukaryota > Metazoa > Chordata > Actinopteri > Cyprinodontiformes > Poeciliidae > Poecilia > Poecilia formosa. The sequence continues at coordinate 678,711 of NW_006800169.1, read as the reverse complement.
ATACTTTGTCTTCTGTTATAAATCTTTTTTTTAAGCTGCAGGATTTAGTGCTTTGACCCGAAAACCACGAAAACTTAGTTGACGATACAATGACTTCATTGATGAATGTTTCATTGTCTTGTTCAGAAAAGTTCTGGTTCTTGTCTATTGGTTTTGGTGCTGTCTGTGCAAAATTTTCTCATGTTACTCCAACATCATGTCATCAATGCACTCAAGCATACATTCCATGTTTGTACAGTCACAGGAGAAAGAGAGTGGCTCACCACTCTCAGTCGGGTCTGGGGGTGGGTTTTGAACTTTTTCTGGGTCATTGGCACAGCTTAACTCTTCCTTCAGTCATTCTGTTGTAGATTTGCTGCTGTTTTTGGGGTCGTTAACATGCTGATGACCCAGTTTAAGCCCAGCTTTGACTGACGGGCTGATGGCCTCATGTTTTGACTCTAGAAGAATTAAATACACAACACTGCTTTGGTCTCGTCGAGTTTGGTCTTTCATTCAGAGGCCTCTAATTCAAAACTTTCCAAACGGGTTGTGGTGCAATATTAAGACGCTCTCTGTTGTCAGCCTTTTCCAAACAATCTGTTTTTCTTCAGTCTTCTTCTAATTGGACTGACATGAACTTTGACGTTCTGATGTCTCTGAATATTGCACAGTCTGAGATCGGAAGCTGTAATATTTTTGCACCTGTGAACAAATTGCTCACTTTAGAATTATTGTGTTCAAATAGATTGCAAAATGCCCTTTAGTACTTGCCAGGTCGATCGGCAACATTTGCTTTTCTAGAATCTTTGCTCATGTCTTTGCTCCTTGGTGTTGTGTTGACGCTTATCTGTGGGCTCATCTGTGAGCAGGAAAGATCCAATAACTGAAATGCAACAGTGAGAAGATGATAAAATATACACATGACTCAGTGATCGAACAGTCAACTGAAGATGTTCAGTATGTTTGTCATCCTCATTACCATGGCTGTGACAGTAAATACCATTCTAAGAATGAGACACCGAGGTGGTCATTATATGGGGCTTCATGTGTGGGAAAAATTTTGTAGTTATAACATTTTACTTGGTAATTAATTTTGCATTGACTCATTACCCTTGGATATTGTGTATTTACATTTGTTTATGATGCTGTGACCTCCACACTGTAAAAAAAAAAAAAAAAAGAAAAAAAAACGTCATCTTTTGATTAGAGCTACCGTCTCATTCAATGTGGAAAATCCAAAATTACCGTCTCATTCAATGTGGAAAATCCAAAATAAAGAACAGTTTTTTTAGGGGGACGAGGGTAAACTACAGGCACTCTAAAGTTTTCAAAATTTTAAGCACAACTTGGGCATTTCAGGTTGATCAGACTGGAACCAGGAACTTAGAATTAGTAAGCCATGACTTCCTGTTTCTCTGGGTTAAAAACATGAATATGACCCGTTTTTACCACCTTTTTACTTATCTTCTTTACAAATGCAAACATGGAGATTGCAAAATTTAATTTAGTTGTTTTAAAGCACACCAGTTCACAACATGTCTCAAGCCATTTTACAATATATATTTTTTTATAAAAGAGGAAATTCAATCCAATGATACACAGATTCCATGTCAAGCACATAATGTTCCAGTTGCTCCAAGTTATCAAACTTATTTTTCAGATTGGTTAAAAGTTTCCTATCTAAGGAAACCCAGCAGGTCGCATCGACTGACAAAATTCACTAGTTCTGGATGAACACGTGGCGTCTGCAGACAATCGCTTATGCTGTTGAGTTTACAGCAATCCCTCATACAGATCATAGAGCCACAGTGGAGAGGAAAAACTCCTCTTTAGCAAGAAGAAACCGCCACTAGAACCAGAATCAGAACCTGACTCGGTGTAAATGGCCTTCTGTCACGACCGACTGAAGGTTTGAGAAGACGGCAAATGCACACAAAAAAGAAAAGAAGCATTGATCAAGGAGAGATTTCTAATTTAAAGAAAGGTTAAAGGTGGTAGTAACTTCATCCAGCTGGTTTTAAAGCTACAATAAAACAGAGTGCATACTGTTAACCACAACAAAACCCCTGCCAATAGTTTTGTCTAGGAGTCAGTGACGTTCTGTGTTAGAAGCATATGGACCAATCAGATCTTTGATGTTTTATGTAGCTGATTATTAAGGGCTTTATATGTGAAACGGAGCATTTTTAAACTTTATTCTGCATATAGCAGGGAGGCCAAAGAAGGGAAACAAAAATAGGTGAAATATGATTGCCGTTATTTTCATCTGGGAGTGAGTAAACTCGCAGTGAACTGAATTACAGAATTTTCTGTAATTCTCACTTCTTGTGAGTTTGGTGTGAAATCCAGGATGGAGAGGTGGAGACGCAACCCACCCCCACTGTGGTGTGGTGTAGGCCTTAATTCAAAAGGCCTTGGAGAACATCATTGGCATCAAGAACATCACCTGGAGATTTTAGATAATTGGGTCTTTCTGCTGGGTACTGACAGACAATATGGGGTAAATCAACACAGAATGAAATCTCAGACAGAAACAAGTTCATACTTCTTTCTACCACAGCTCATTGTCTCCAAAAACAGAGAATAGAATGCACACATTTAATAATCGTTGCAAATATAAAGTCCATTGTAACAAACAACAGACCCCTGCCTGTCCTGTTTACATGCTACAGTAATCAGAGCAAATCCGAGATAAAAAAAAAAAAGAAGTGTAGCACCGGCCTCTGGTTCTGTGCAGCTGCAGACTGTGTTTTGTTAGAATGTGCTAGAACAAAATGAGAGGCAAGCCATGCTGCCAAAATACACAACATAAGCTGTTCCTGCCATGCGATCAAAGGGAGAATTAAAACAACTTGATCCTCTCAGGAGTGGTTACAGGACTTGGGTTGAAAACCGGCGGCAGCTTTGTCTGATTACTTGTGTATTGTGTCTGATGCAAGCTGTTGACCTATTTTTGTTCTTTTCACTCTTCAACGCTTACTTAAACTTACTTATGATATAATATTTTAATAAATCAACACACCGTGCTCAGTCATCCAGTTTGACAGGTGACAGGCAATTCAGTTTTGTGCTACATCTTAAAAATGAGACATTTTAAAAACTTCCTGTATTTCCTCGGAAGCCTTCAGATTTAAATGTTGGTTGCCGGTGGTGACCTTTTTGCTTTTTAGAGTTACTTCTTGACGTATTTCTATTGGCATAGAGAAAGAAGAGTACTCACTCATAAAAATAACACATCAAGTAATCCTTAGGGATTTTATCTAGACGCAAAATCCAAACTGGTTCCCCCTGCTGGTTACATATAAGTATTGCAGTTTGCCTTCACGTACAGATTTCTAAGCGTTCAGTTTCTGCTGCTGGGAGTGAAACCTTCAGAGGCTAGCTGATCTGGCTAGCTGATCTGGCTAGCTGCTCCAGTCAGCAGCTTTATTGGAGGGTGAATCACTCCTTTGTGTTGTCAGCCATGGTTCTGTTTTTCTGTCCCACCTCAACCTGACCTTTGTCACTATGGATTTACTTTACTGGTTGCAATAACATTAACAGTAGGATCTCTGTTGAGACGGACAGAGTAAAGACGTGATAAATGCATCCTGTGACTCTGGCAGGAATTAATTTAGTTGAACTATCTGTAAACAAAAAAGAAAAAAAAAGTATCTCACGCAATGTAAAGTTTAGATAAAGAAAAAAAAAGGCATCTGCTGCAGATAGGAAAGTCATGCTGCCTTAGTTAGTAACCCCATGATGTGGTCAGGGTGGGTTGTGTGTCAATGTAAAATGTGACTGGATTTCTAGACTACATGTAAATGCTTCTTAATAAAACGAGAACATAAAAGAAAAAATGATGCACATATATATATATTTTTTTATACCAATTGATTACTGTCTGCTTTTAAACGATGATTCCTTGTCTCTGGTTCTTCCCTTCAGGCTCGGATCTCCTTCGTGCGGGTGAAGTACCTGTTCCTCACCTGGCTCACCGTCCTGGTTGGCAGCTGGGTTCTCTACGTCCAGTACTCGGCTTACACAGAGCTGTGCAGAGGACATGAGTGCAAGAACGCCATCGTAAGTGAAACCCCTGAGAATGAAGCAGTGAAATGAAAATAACACACCAAAGTCACAATAATGGCTGTTGTAAGTACTTTTCAGTGTCAGCTTTTAAATTTTATTATGTAATAAAGGTTTTCTGCCTAAACAAACTGGTTAATCTTTATTTATTCACCAGAAAGTTCTGATTAAATAAAGAAGCAGTGGAGGAAAAATGACACCTTTAGTGTTTCTATGTGAAGTAAATTCAATCCATCCATCCATTTTCTTTACACCTTGCCTCTAGTGGGGCTGGGAGGGGTGTGAAGTAAATTATTAGTAATTACTGATTAACCAGTAAAGTACATACATGTATGGACTCTGTGATCTGTTCCATTTTCTCCATGTTGGTCAGAATTAAAGTTGTTTTCCACACCTGAAAAGACACCTTTACAACAATCGAATCTACTGAAAAATGAAAACTCTTTTTTTTTTCTTTTCTTAATTATATGCTCTATTTTGTTGATATATTTCAGAAGATTTTAGATCTATTAAGTGAATTCATGTGCTTGTAAAAGTAATAACTTTGATCTTCCTCTATAGCTTTTAAGTTTCTGCACTTTTTTTGCATTGCTGAGCATAACATCTGATCTCTGCCTTTGCATTTTCTGTATTATGAACAGATTTGCTTTGTACCTGTGAGGGACTGTGATCATATGGAAAGATCTGGGTTATTGGTGCAGGCATGGGGTGAGATGTTGTAGTACTTGGTTGCTCCTCTAGCTTGTACAAATGTGTCTTTATTAAAAGTGTGCTGAGATTGGAACCTTGAGGACCCCCATAATCTATCTGTTTGCTCAAATTCATGAACACAAAACACTAAGTAGTCCAAGTCTGCAAATTACGTTTAAGCCTAAACATGGCTCATTTTGAAGGATTGCCAGAAAAACACTACGCTCTTTATTGCCTTGCTATGGAATTCAGCTTGATTCTCATCTCCCTTTAAGTGCTCTGTCTGGGATTTCTCCCGCTGAACTCAATTTGTCTGGATCCATTTCAGTCCAGTCAATCGGCAAACAGAAGGAGGAGTTGTGAACAATGACATTGATTTCCTGTGCTGTTTTAGGTTGTAGTCTGCCTATCTAGGGTTGCTTCCAGCAAGCAATAATTTTTCCAAAGCTGAGTCCAGACCCTATGTCCACAGCAAAGCGTGGAACCAGAATTCTCTAAAATTCACCATTTTCTTTTCCAAGTGTGATAAATACAGGAGGGGAATCATCGATGGCTCCGCTTGCAGCAGTCTGTGTGAAAAGGAAACGCTCTACATGGGCAGGTGTCTGTCTACACTACCAAACAACCAGGTAGGAGACACGAGGATTTCTTCTTAAACTACCATTCACTATCATTTAGCATATAGTAGGTGGTGTTTGACTGACGACCTGCTTTTTTCCAGGTGTACACAGGAGGCTGGGGGGACCACGGTGGGATCATCCGCTGCAAACTGGGGGAGGTGGGTCACTACGAGCTGGGCGAGGAGCCAGAGCCACGAAGAGAAACCCCAGTGTTTGACAAGCCTAACAGAGGAACCTCTGTTGAGAAGTTCAAAGAGATGCTCTTCAACCATCTCAAGGTAGAGGAGCATCCACCTGAGTAATTCAAGTTTGCACAGAACTAAATCCTAGATGGATGAAAGCCTTACATGTCTTCCCTTCTCTACCAGTCCAAGCTTGGAGAGCACGCGGACCTTCCCAGTCTTGTCAGCCAGATCCTCTCCGTCGCTGATGGCAACAGAGATGGACGGGTGTCACTCCCAGAGGCTCGTTCAACGTGGGCCCTTCTGCAGATGGATGAGGTATCTCACATGGTAGTTTAAATGTCCTAGCTTGCAGAGTTGAAGAGTGATCTTATGGTGGTCCTTTGATAAGCTTCATCAGGTTTGTCTTCAATTTGAAACAAAGAGCCTCAGTGTTGCTGTTTAATTCTGGTTGAATGGTTGGTACATCTTTTTATTCGAAATGGTGGAACTCGTTTCATTTCTCAGAGTATTCCAACTTTCAGTCACAGTCTATAACTTCTCAGTTATAAAGTTGACGGGGTCATTGAGGATTCTTGATGTTTCTCTTCTAAAGCCGAGACAAAATTTGTGCTGCTGCTTGTTTGCAGTGTCCAAACACTAACCATGTTTCAAACATCTAGTTGTTGGTTTTAGTTAAAGAAGGAGAATTTGGAAGTATTCCATCTCAGCCATTATTCTCTTTGGTTTGTGCAATACAGCTGTACTTCTGGCAGGGAAAAAGACCCTCAGCTTGACTCCACCACCACCATGGTGGTAGGTTACAAAATCAAACATTCCTATAGTCATTTACTAAACAACTCAATATTTGTCTCATATTGTTATTTTGCGGTTTCATCACTGTGGACCTCTGGTTTATTGTCTGCTTGAGTCTTGTTGGTTTTTCATTTATTTAGAAAGACTTTAACTAATTCCTTTTCATCGATTGCTGGCAGTTTGGGTCCAATTATTGAAACTTTGACACAGTTGGTTGTTCCTATCAGACAATGATTTCACACACAAGTTAGTTTTGGAAAGCTTGCATTGGGCTTCAATAGACTTTATGACCCCAAACCTTTTGAAGAGTGACTGAATCTGCTTCAAAGCAAGAAAACTGTTAGTTTTTATTTATTGATGCTGAGTGTTTTCTGTAGCCTTGTGATGACACAGACTTCTACTCTGTTCATTGAGGTTCTGCTGGGCCTGCTGCTCCAGGATCGTGGGCATACACCACGGCTTCTTGGCTACTGTGGAGATCTCTACATGACAGAGCGGATTCCCAACGGGCCCCTCTATGGGTTCTCATTGCCCTGGCCTCTTGTGTCCTGGGTGCCAGGAGGTTTGCAGCGCACCATGGACCAGTGGTTCACCCCTTCCTGGCCTCGCAAAGCTAAAATCTCCATGGGCCTGTTGGAGCTCGTGGAGGACATTTTTCACGGTACCTACGGGAGCTTTCTGATCTGCGACCTCGCTGCCATGCACTTTGGTTACACCGACCGCCATGAGCTCCGGCTCACAAACACACAAGTGTTGGTCCCTGAAGAGGAGTTTAGGCGCACCATGAGAGTCCTGAAGTGTGAGACAGACGCCGACTGCATGTATGGAGCAGACTGCCAGACCTCATGCGACCCGTCTAAGAAGCGGTGCAGGGAGGAGCCGGTTCAGCCCAACCTAGCAAAAGCATGCGGCGTGTTGAAGGACTACATCCTGCGTGGGGTGCCTTCAGAAATGAGAGAGGAGCTGGAGAGGCAACTGTATGCCTGCATGGCTCTCAGAGGTAATGCCGGTCAGATGAACATGGAACACTCACTCATCCTCAACAACCTGAAAGCTCTGCTTTGGAAACGGATCTCACACACCAAGGACTCATGATGTGGGGGATTGTCGTTTTGAAACCATGATCATCAGGTCTCCAAGTGGAGCCGAGTGAAAGCAATGCTGTGATTTATGAGTAGAATATATAATGAAATCATATCCATCACCCTCTAACACTTATGAATAGAGATGCACTGATGAGAACTTTGGGGCCAATTTCTGATCTCCATTTTTATAAAGCATTACCAATTTTCACTCTGCAATTTCTCTTTTAAAACTAGGATGAGACGATATTAAGACACAATTCCAAATATTTTTTTCAAGCCTGTTTGCTGTGAGCGGTCATATTTAAATGGAGCAGAGGTAACAGCAAGCAGGTGTGTGGGAGCAGCAAAGTTTTATTGCTGTTTTATAACTAAGGAAAACAATGATTGGACATTTTCAGCTGGATTTAGCATTTTATTAGCAATTAGCATAGTTAGCATTAAAATTAGTATTATTGGTGTGTAATCCCTTTAAAGTCCTTTGACATTTTCAAATTCAGGATGTTCCCTTCAATGAAAGGTAAGGTAATTTTATTTATATAGTACATTTTCAGCAACAAGGCAATTCAAAGTGCTTCACATGAGTTAAAAGTAAGGCAGAGTTAAGGTAGAGGTTTGATTTTCAAACAAAGCACCTTTACCATAATGCGTTCAGCCTTCCTATTAGGTTTTGCCCACCTCCTTTCAGGAGTAGCAAACAAACAAAGGTGCTCTAATTCATTTTCATTTTGTAATGCAAAGTGTTATTTAAGTGTGGCACATTAATTTAACTGTTTGAAACTATTTGAAATACCAAATTTACCATAAATAAATTAGCAAGTTTAATATCTTTTGTTTTTAAACTTTGGACCAGGTGTGTAAAATATGCACCACTACTCTCTTTGCTTTTCTAAAAGTTTGGGGCCTAAAACCTGAACTCGGTGATTGTGTGTTCTCATCAGGCAAATCTGAAAAGTATGGTAATGTTTTGTGCTGTTCACCACAGTGGAATGTTATTTTTGAGATAATGACTCGGTGACTAATTCACTCGTTCTGCCAAAACCATCCTACAGCGGATCTACATCACCTTTACTTTGAGATGAAGAAGTATTAGAAAATCAGAGTGCACTTTTAAAAAGGATGAGACAAATATTTGATCAAATCCACAGGGGACCACTGTTACCACTGCACTCCTTTATTTTTTGAACTACACTTAGAAAACTAAGCAAAACGAAATATAAACAAAACATGCACATCGAAACTTAGAACTATTTTATATCTCACTAAATGATAGTTTTTGAGGTTAGATTCTTTCCTCCACTCTTAGAACACACTATGACTTTAGTAAACTCAAACAGTGATAGAAAGATGAACTACAAAGAGGCAACATAACACTGATGTAAACTTATGGTACAGCTGATTATGAACCTTCTGTCAACAAGAGATCTAAAGAAGCTTTGCTTTCAGTTTCTTATTATCACAACATGAGATGTAATGTCATTGCCGAAACTGTAATCTGAAAGTTGAGAGCTGGTCAAAGGTTTACGTTATTGTGCTGGATTTCCTGATTTTCAACAGGTTCTTTCTAGGCCCAGTGATTGTACAACAAGTTAAATTTCAAACCCAGTTTTGGTGTGTGTTTGGGGTCGTTGTGTCTTACAGGTTCAGGTCATTTGATGTGGTCAAAGAATATGCTGTCTGAAATATCCTGACAATTTCCTTTTATTTAGGGTGACAGTTTGGGTCAGAGGAATGAGACTTTGATGCTGTCGGGTGTTCGAACTGGAAAACAGTTCAAAGACATTTCATAAATGGTTTGGTAATACATAAAGCCAGCTAACAATGGAGCTGACAGAAATCACGCCACTACTGACCCCGTTTACTCAACTGTAAATCAGCTGTTAATAAGCTCAGGCTCCATGTAAAAACAAAAAGGGAACTACAAGCTTCCCGTTTTCAAATAAACCAAGCATATCCAACCCCGGAAACAAAGCATTACCACTGTTACTGCTAAGTTAGAATGACCTACTGGCTCGTTCTAGCAAATGTGGTCTTTGATTGTGTTCAAAATAATAGAAGTGAGATGTATTTAAAAAGAAAACAAAACCAAAAAAAAAAGACTGGTAAATGTATTTTTAGAAATAGAAATGCATTAGAGAGGGAGAACATGCAAACTCCATGGAGAAAGACCCCAGGCTGGGATTCACACCCAAGACCTTTTTTCTGCAAGGCAGCAGTGCTATTAACTGTGCCACTCTGTAGCCCATAAAACCAGTTATGTATTCCTCTGTAAAGCATTTGAGATCATTCTGGTAATCAGCCTGTTCTTTTCAGCAATTCCATTTCTGCCCTCCCTTCGATCAGCGTTTCAGTCAAAGAAGCATCTTCTTCTGGACAACGCCTGGAACAATATTCCTCTGCTTCATCCTTGAAATGAGGAACCAACCGCTTAACAGCTAGCACCTCACTGACTGAATTTCACACTATTATTTTGAACACACCTCCTTTTAATTAATGGCTACAGCAGGCTGCGGGTCATGTCTGTTGGTTTTCCATTTCTCCACTACATCTAGAGCTAAATCAGTTTAGCACCTACAAATATTTCCACTAAAAACTGATGAGTCGGTCTGATGTCGCTATTTTGAATGTGATCTTAAGTGTTGACAAGCGTTAACTGTCTGATGGCTAAGAAATGAAGATCAGAAAGGCTTTGACTTGTCCAGGTTAGCATTGTCTGAGATGTAAGACAGGATAAACTGTACTCCAACTCCAAACTGTGACTAAATGGAACTGCGTAAACCTTTGACCTCAGTGGCCAAATTCAACTGACAGGCCTTCATTTCAGTCTGAGTGTCTTTATGCTCTCGAGCACAGGAATGTTTTTCTCAAATGTCTCTTTTCAAACTGCACGATAATCCCTCCTGGCGCCATATTTGTTGACATAATTACAACTAATGGATCAATCATGACTATGACACTGCTGCAGAACATAGTTCAGAAACATCCTTTCATAAAGGATGTTTCTGAACGCTACAAAAACAGTGTTGGTGTTTGTTCTGCCCATATGTCTTGAAATAATTATTTTATTATTATCAGACCAGAAGTAATTGAGGTTCAGATTTTCTCATTGCTTTTGTCCAGATGAACTCTGAAGGACACGGATCAGAATCCATCATGTCATGCTGTGTATCTGTGTTCATCACTCGCTGTACCGGGTGTTTCTAACACAGCGAAAACCTTCACGTGTAAATTTTCCATGTTTGTATTTCTCACTAAAATGATCTGTAAAACGGTCTATTTTTGAATTCCATCACACATGATGCTGAAGTTACTTTAAGAATGTTTACCGTCGATGGAAATGTGATCTTAGACATCCAATGCTGATTTTTTTTTTTTTAAGGTTCCTTTTCATTGTAGCTGGATTCAAATATGACTTCAACCACTGAATTGTAGACTTAGCTGACCTGTAGAGCACATCAACATTGCAGTCAGTGCTGCCTTGAGTTGTGATGTTTACTATTTGAAGAAACCAGCATGATTTTTGCACAATTAAATGCCATACCACTTACTGTCCTGAATGTAAGGTGTCTTTATTAGGATTGAACTCCAACAGTTTAAAAGATGAGTTGTTAAAACAAGTTGATATTTGTTTCAAGTAGAAGTGACTCAAAAGAGAAATCCAGTAGAAAAATGTTCAACTTTGACTACAAACTGAAGCAGGAAACACTAAACCAGAAAGTGGTGATCATTACTTGTGTTGCATGTTCCCTTAAAGTCAAAGTTGGACCTGCAAATACCATCTTTACCATGTTATAGAACCAAGAACCAACCAACCAGTGGGATTCTTATTTTATATGGTCAATAAGCAGGCTACTGTTAGCAGTTTAAAGCTGCACCGATTGCAGATTTCTGGCCGATCACTGATTTTTAAAAAAGCCTGACTTGCCAATTCCAGTTTTAGCCAATTTTTCTTCTTCAGACATTAATCGCAAAACAAAAGGTTCTGATTCACTTTCAAAACGCTTGAAGTCCAGTTTGAAGTTTCCAGTCAGTCATGACTCTGGGAGTGAATCCGAATCTGCAGCAGTTGGTCTGTTTTATTTAGTCCAAAGTTAGAGCAGCCGTCTGGGAGACGGTAGAGCGCTCGTTGCTTTCCCTCCCCTGTAAATTTTTTATGTGGATGCCAATTTAATTTTTAATTCTTTTTTAGTTAGTTCCTGCTCTAATGACTATTGTATTGTTGTGCTGATGGAGCAGCAGACTGGAACTCCATGGGCTAAGGGGAAGATAAGAGACACCAGAGGCAATATTAAAAGCTGCTGCATTTCCTGAACTCTCCAGGCTGATCTCCATGCCGCGCTGCACCTAAAAATGATCGATTCAAAATGAGCCCCAACCAAGTTTTGAGTTCATGTGCTGTATGGTACATGGTACAATTCTGTTGGCAGATTTTATATAAATCTTAAGACTGAATTTTACTCCTACATAAATCTGAATCATTCAGACTTAGACAAGCCCCTGCATTTCTCACATCTTGTACTTAATATAAAACACTGTAGTGACATGCTAACTCAATGTGACAGTCATGCTGTGTGTTGGTGTGTGTGTGAAAGATTTATGAACAAAAAGTGGAAATGAACCTTTTACTGTAACTATTCCTAAGGTTTATTGCAAAGCAGCCATGTTGGGAGAAGATTCCCAAAGGGAATTCTAACTTTTGGGAACCTTAATGTAATTTGAACAGTTCAAGTCCTTAAGGGACAGTATGTGATTTCCAGCCACATAGTATAATTTAATAGCACAGTCAAGTATCTGTTACCTTTGTTATAAAAATGCTGTATGCATCAAATATACTTAAAAGAAAATTCAACTTTATAATTTAGTGCCTTGAAATTGGGCTTCTGTCTCTTTAAGAAACTTGCTCTTTCCAACATTCCACCTTCAGGAAGTTATCACAACATGGCTCCTCTATTAACCCTTTAACAATTTTAACCAGTGTTGCCCTGAGAGGAAGCTCCTATAATGAGCTCAGCAGATGCATAATTCCCCTCAGGTGTTTGCTAATTGCTCCTGGCTAGTCTGAAGGAGCAGTTATAGAACTCTGAGGCTTTGTGAGGCAGAAGCTTTGAAGCTTGGAAACTACAACTCAGAGGAGTTGTGCCTCTGTCCCACCCAGGTGTTTTACATAGCTGAATGGTTGCCATGGGAGATTAAAGGATCATGAAAGAATCAAGGCAACACTCCAGGTATGTTTTTGATGAGGGAATAAAAATCTGATGTAAAGTTTAAAAATATATATATTTTAAACAATACTGCCCCTTAAACTTTAAGGTATCATTTACCATCATTGGGGACTGGCAACTTAAAAGTACTTTTATGTAAAACACTGAGACCCAATTCTTTAAACTGAACCATGAGACACCAGTAAGAGTAGAGACACAGGGTTGACTTTAATAGATTTATTTTTCTGACATGTTCTTCCCCTAACCATCCCCTGCTTCTTGTTCTTGCGCTCGTAAGAAGCTGGCCTTTTTCTGGGCAACGCGGTTCTTCCTCTGTGCCAGGGATAACTTGGCGCGGTTCCACCTGCCAGACGACAAACAAAAAGCCAGTTCATTAACATTCACTACATCAGCCGAGAAAAAGTAGGCCCATCTACGAAAGGCGTTCTCCATGCAACCCAACACCAGGAATCTGCCATTAAACACATGCAGTTTTGTTTTTGTTTTTTTTTTTAAATAAAAAAGACAACATTTCTGAATCCACCTGGAACCCACCTCTTCTTTGTGACGTCTTTATTGGGTTTCTTTTCATGTACGGGATTGGCTCTGATGGCGGCGTGTGCTTTCTTATACATCTCCTCTACCTGAAAGCAGAATTGCATCATTTGAACAGTGGATCGGCAACATCTCAGACTTCAGAAGGATTTGCTGTGCTTCTCTCAGCCCCGTCTTGAAAAGGACAGTGGACATCAGCCGGTGCAAATGAAGGACCAACTACATTTTGCTCAGCGTACGTTTATCATCACCAAGAAGCAAATTCGAGAACAAGAGATGAACAGCAGAATGTTTGGTAAAGTTGGCTTTCTTTCTGAACGGCGACCCTACCGTATCCGGTGTCACTCCGTTCTTGATGAAGCGGGAGAACTGCTTCTTGTAGGCGTCCTCGTCCTCCTCCATCAGGTAGGACATGTAATCCGCTACGTTCATACCCATGATGTGCTTTCGGTGCACCTCCGCGTTGAACTCTTTGCTCTCTGTGTCGTAACCGGGGAAGCGTTTCAAGCTGCACGGAACAAGACAGAGTCAGAAAGTGAAGTTCGGACTGATTCTACTCTTCCTAATAAAACCTAAGCCAACAGACCAGTAGGAACCCGGTTCTACTTGTCTGCTTCGGTTCACCTTGCTTCTCTCAGCCCCGTCTTGAAAAGGACAGTAAACATCAGCCGGTGCAAATGAAGGACCAACTACATTTTGCTCAGCGTATGTTTATCATCACCAAGAAGCAGAGGAGAACCAGCGAGACGGGGTGGGACTAGTTTGACCGTCTGCATGTATGCACATGCATCAGAATAAAATGAAGGACCAGTTATAGACACGCTGCAACGTGACGTCGCACGAACAAGATTCCGCCCCCCAACTTCCTGCTGAGGGGATAATAATCGCAAAATAAACGTCAAGCCTAAAAACATGAAGCTAACAGACTGAATGCTTTGTTCTTTGTGGGGAAAATGTTTGTGTGTTTTTGGTGTTGAATCCCGATTCTTTAATGACATTGTTGTCAGTTGCTATGGCAACGGGCCTGTGTATAGCCTAGCCGACACAGGGTCAGAAAAAAAAAAAAAAAAAAAAAATCTGTGTGGTTCTGATTTATTCAATGTTTTTTCTGTGGACAGAAATCATATTGGTACCTGAGGTTTCAGAACAGGATTACGCTTAGGTTTATACAGGTGAAGAAAAAACAATGAATGCTTTTGGCAGCACACTGCAAGACATTTTTAGTTGAGCTTTAATAAGCTCCTAATGTTACAGGCTGCTGATCAGCAGATACTGTTACCCTGTACAGTGGTAACTGTATCTGCTTTTTTCTCTTCCCTGTAGAATTTATGATGATCATTTTTGGAGCCAATTGTGTAACAAACCTTTCTATGTTCAGAATGTGAATGGGACAATGAAGGCATGTGGATTATCTGCCTGTTTTAACTCCAGCTCTTTGGTGGCTGTGTGCTGACATTTATCTGGTTGCAAGGCAAACACCTTCTGGTGAAACTTTAACTGCAAAGGGCATTGATGCAGCCACATGTTTCATGGAGGTTCTGCTGTAAATATTAACCAGCTGTTCAAAAGAAAAAGGGACAAAACAAGTGAATCACTTTCCAACTCTGTCCTGTCCACATGTTTACTTCCACAAATCCAAATTAGCAGAAGCTAATGAAAGAAAGCAGAAACTTGAATACACAAAGAACATCAAATCTGATTATTTTTAGAAGTCAGGACATAATTCAACCAGATGTGCTTTATTAAATGTTTCATAACCAAAACGTCTGAAAAGAAATATTCTGCATTCATCAGATCCATTTATTATGAACTGTTTGATTTACATATTCTGCTCAGGATTGATGCATCACCCCTACCAGCAGCTCTGACCTCATTAACCTGCACCAGGATCTGTGGAACAACTTTCCATGAAAACCTGATGATATACAAGTAGAAACACGTCTGCAGTTACAAACAGAAAACCAACATGGCTTCACCTTAAATGTTTATGCAATACTTGGTGTGGCAAATTGATGAATGGGTGACTCTATAGTAACTATGCCCCTTTTTTTATACAAAGTAAATGAAGTGGGGAAAGAAAGATGACCATCAGGGCTGCACAATATAGTGCAAATATATCATCATCTCAATATTCATATCGCAAAGGACTGCTTAGATGGCAATAACTGTTGGCTAATAAATCCCAAATAATAAACTAATCTTTTATTATAAGGCAGTTGATGCACCTGACTTTCTTTCCTTAGTTGTACCAAAGAACAAAGCAAACAAAAAATTTATCTAAACTGTATGAACTATAGGAGTTATTTTCACAGGGTATACCGCCATCTGCTGACCGTTGTGGTTGTGGAGTCTTTTTCATACTGGTAGTCTGACTGGTTTATAAAAGATTCATATTCATGTGCTGTCCAGTCTCCTGCAATTTATTTATCCATATATTATACAAATACAGACTGGCGACCTGTCCAGGGTGACCCCGCCTCTCGCACGAAACATTTGCTGGAGATGGGCACCAGTAACCCTCCTGACCCCACTAGGGACGAGGGTGTACAGAAAATGGATGGATGGATTATACAAATAAACAGAAACACTCAGTTAATACATCGATTTTCAGACAGTTTTCTGCACCACATGGTTAAGATTCTATAAACACCAAACACCGGGAGATCTGAAAGGTGTGGCTGAACTGATGCTACCTCTGTTTTTTTTTCCAGGTGCATTATTGAGAAATTATTTCTATTTTGGGGGGTATTAAGTTCCAAGTTTTTTTTATTTTCCCTTTCCTAAACTCTCAGAAAAATTCTGCACAGGAAACCTGATAAATCTGGACTAAGTTTTCTGCAAACAGCAGATACAGAACATCGACACAGGTCTGTTGGTAACGTTGGTGAATTCAGAGGTGGTCTGACCGAAACCATGGGAACCTCGGCTGGGACTCTGTCTGAATTGTTGCTCTTGCTTCATTAGTTTGTGTAGTTTAATCCAGCAGCCTTCTGAATGTCTGATGAAGCTCTGCTCCTTACAGCCCAATCTACTCCCTGCTTTGATACAAACATTTTCGAACACACACACACCCATCACACTGACCTGTGAGGAATGGCCAGGCCTCCATCCACTGCCCCCTTCAGCGCTCCAAACACCTTGTTCCCTGTGGTGGTTCTGGCCAGCCCAGCATCCAGGTAGCAGGTGAAGGCGCCCGGCTGTCCGTCCACGCTCTCCACGTTGAACTCGTCTCCCGTCACCTCCACCTGGCCCTCGTACACCTGATCCATGCCAAACTTGTGCAGCAGCTATGAAGAAAATAGTTTGGGGTTTTTTTTCATTGTCATTTCGTTTTATTTTGTTGTGACTTTTGGTCTGTCTAATTCAGTTTGCTTTAATTAGCTTTTAGTGTCGATTTGCAATTTTTTCTTCGTTATTATTGGTTAATATTTAGTTTTACTTTAGTTTTTATTAAATATTGTAGTAGTTTTAGTTTGTTCAAATGGTGCATTGTATTGTGATTATGTTTACATTGATTGGGTAGTGAATGCTCAACACAAGATTCCATTTTGATAAAGTGTATTAAATTACTGTTGAACATCTGACTGGTGTTTTCTCCCAACTTTTGCTGTCACTATTTTGTGGACTAGCATAGCGTAGCCACCAGGAGGAGTATGGAGTACCGTGATTAGCCCCCAGCCGAGGTAAACTGCTTGTGTGAGTGAAAAAATAAACAAATTTCAAATCTTTTCGAAAGGTTAAACGAAGAATAATATGTCTATAACTTCAGTATGTTTCAGTTAGTTTTACAAACACATGATACAGTTCCAAGTTAGTTATTCTTTTCCCCTCCTTAATTACCGTTTTTATTCATTTCAGTTACCGAAACTGTTTTCTTAATTTCAGTTTTGGTTGGCTTTCGTGACCTACAGTAACCTTGGTGAGAAGAACGGCTGTGGAGGTTCAGAGGTCAGATCCTTCAGTGGTGGTGTGCTTACCCTCCGGGCCAGCAGCAGTCCGGTGCAATACGCCGCAGCGTAGTTGGTGAGCCCCACGTTGATCCCGTATTTGGGCAGCTCATGGGAGTAGGCGGCGCTCACGATGTGATCTCCCTCGATCTTTGAGTAGGCGATCTGGACGACGGGAGAAAACAGAAGACGGTGGAATGGATCTTTTTTTTTTTTTTAAATGAGTGTTTAAGTGTGTGTGTGTGTGTGTGTGTGTGTCTGGGGCTAACCTGGCAGCAGATATCCCTGTTGGAGAGTCGGACGATCAGCCGGTACTTGGGGGTGTTGTACTTGTTCTTGTCCTGAACAACCAGCCGTTTGCGGGCGTAGAAGTCAGTTTTCCCCTCTGATAATTCAATAGGATGCAGAGTCAGCGGCTTATTATTCCATAAGTACCAATTAATCTGATTACACCACTATTTTTTAAGCGAAATACTTGAAGCAAGCTATTATTTCTGTATCGTAGGTTTTTGGAAAACAAACGGAATACAAGAAATTTGTAAGAGAGGAAGAACCTTCATGTTGTGTTTACTGACCTGCCAATCACTGATCAGAACCCACCCAGAGAAAGCTAGCTACACAGCTCTGCAGTAGCAAACTTTAAATTAATTCACTATACTATGATAACATTTCACAGCTCACTCTTACAACATTTTAGCTATGACCAGAGGGTCAAAAATGACCCCAGATACTGTCATTTTTACCTATGTATATTTTATTTTATTCCATTTGTTTTGGAAACAATTTTTCCCCCCAGCACATGAACTACACTCCATAGCAGGGGTGGGCAACTCCAGGCCTCGAGGGCCGGTCTCCTGCAACTTTTAGATGCATCTCTACTTAACACACCTGAGTCAAATAATTAGGTCATTAGGACTCTGGAGAACTTCACTGCACTTAGGAGGTGATTCAGCTGTTGGATTCAAGTGTGTTGGACTCAAGTGTGTTGGACCAGAGTTGCAGGACACCGGCCCTCGAGGACCAGGACTGCCCACCTCTGCTCTATAGACATTTACTAGGAATCACAATTTGGTGAATGTTAGTAGAAGCACTTTACCTCTTCTTCTTCTGAATTTCACTTCATATCTCTTGAAATAGGCTTTATTTTTCACCACCTTGACGAAACCCTGCGAATATACACACGCGTGCGCGTCAGTTTAACACTAAAGGCAACAAAGCAGAATATAAACAAACTATTATCTGTTGAGGCTCAACCAGAACTTTTAAGTTTCTGGAAAGGCTCCAGGAGGTCAGCTGAGGTCCAGTCAGCCATGAGTCGCCACGCTGGAGCTAAGCGGCTCACCGGCCAGAAACAAGCAAACATCCGCGGGCATCCAGCTCCATCCGCTCCTCACACAGCCGGGAACACCGCTGCACCATCACACACATCTCCACATACTCCGCCTGCCCGATATTACACAAATATGAACACTATACACTTACCATTTCCCCCTTATTTTCACTCCTCTTCCACCACAATTCAAGGAAAGGCCTGCAGAACACGGAAAGCTGCCGCTTGCAATCACTACTTGTCTTCCGGTAAAGCGCCTATCTCGTCATGCGGCAGCGCCACCTGTCGGATTAGAAGAAAGTTTCGTCCACAGACACCTACAGAGGGCAGTAGGACACAGCGGTGTGATTCAGCAGTACCAATTAAATAATTATAATACACGTACGTCAAAAAAAAAAAAAAAAAATCATAGAATATGATAGAAAATTAAAATGTTTAGATACTGTTTTACTATGATAAATAGTAAGGAAGTTTAAGATTTTTGTCACTCCTTTACAAAGTGAAACACATAATTTACACTCAATAAAATATTTCAAGTCTTTATTATTTTGATGATTATGGCATACAGATAATGAAAACCTAAAATCCAGTGCCTGAGAAAATTTGAATGTTGTGAAAAAGTTAAATATTGGAAACTCCTGGTGTCATTAATCTAATTATCTTAAAGATTTCCTGAGTTTCTTTCACTCTGGCTCAGTTGGACATAATCTCAGGGAAGACTGTTACTGACACCCTGCACAAGGAGGGCGAGCCACATGAAGTCACTCTTAAAGAAGCTGGTTGTTCACACAACATGTTCTTAAAAAGTTGAGTGGAAGGAAAGCATGTGGTAGGAAACTGTGCACAAGCAACAGGAATAACTACAGCCTTGAGAAGATTGTCAAGCAAAACTAGTTCAAGAATCAGAGGGAACTTGAGTAAACTGAGGCCCCAAACAAGCAATTGAGTGAGTAGAAATAAACACTTTAAATAAACAGCCTGACATCACTATTTAAAATATTATTTTTTACTGATCTTATGCTCTTATTTTTCGAGACTCTGAATTCTGGGTTCTGTAAGGCATACTCATCAAAATTAGAAAACTTTCATTTTGGTAATGAGTGAAAAAAAATAAATGTTTCACTATATTCCAACACACCTGTATATTCTCCTGAAATTGTTTTTATGTGTTAAGAAAAGCAAAAACAAAACAATTATGTTCCAATTTAACAGGTTAGTCAGCTACACTCAGTTCTAAAAATGGTCTTTTACCTCAAAATGCTTTAATCATTTCTAAATAAGTCATACATTATTTTTCTGCAGGGTGATGTCAGATGATGTACTGGGGAAATATGATGATCTGGAAGTTCAGCTGGAACTTTACAGCACACATTGAAAATACAAGATTCTAAAGATTTAGATAATAGCAAGTTAATTTTTTTTTAACTGTTTTCAGATTAAAACATTGATCAATTATCCCATTTGTTTACAGCCTCTCAAAAAATGTGTGTGTCAGAATGTGTTTGAATGTCAAACCTGACTGAGTTTGAGCTGTTTTGTAAAGAAGAATGCGCCAACAATTTCAGTTGCTATATGTGAAAATCTGGTAGAAACATATTGGAAAAAAGAATGTGTCTGCAGGAAATGGTGGTTTTAAAATGTTTGAACACAGGAGGGCTAATTACAAATCTCTGCATACTTTTAAGATTTTTTATTAGCAAAAAAACTAATATGATTTTCTGTCCAATTTACAATTCTGCTCTATGTCTTGTTTGTGTATCACAACTATAGAAATACACTGAAGTTAGTGGTTTTACCATGAAAAAAAATGAAGTGACAGAAATAATTTGAGAGGTTCTGTAAATCACCTTATGTTCAGAACCACAGGAAGTAGTTTCACATCACATCTTCAAGTTTGATTTAGCCAAACATGTCAGTGTTTGTGTTACAGGACAGAAGATGGGGACGTTTATTTGCATTAGACCAAGCAGGTGGGTATTGTGTGGTGCGTCATAATTCAAGTGAAAAGAAAAATACGTCTATGATGATTTTATGTTGCTTTCCATCCCACATCCACTCTGTGATGTCCGGCTGACTATTTTTTGTCCCTTGGCAAGCCAGTGACATTTGGAGATGCTAATGCTGCGTCAGCGCGTGTTGTGAAATCATGCTTCTCTGTAGAATTGTGACGATTAGGATCAGTGATGAAATCTCTGATGTTTTGGGCGGATTTTAAATCCTCTAAAAGGTCACGATATTTCACAACTGATTCCGCCCGTGAGACAGATTTCCACCCCAAACTACAAGTCAACATATAAACATAATATTTATGGAAGAGAGACCTATTTGACCCCTAATTACAACATAAGTGATGACAATGACTATAACTGCTTAAAGACTCCAGCTATGTCACAATGTGTTTTTAATCCATTACCTATACATTGCCTCATAAAAGTATTAGGAAACTCCTTAAGCTCTTTCATATTATTTCACTCTGAGGTTATAAACGCATAAGAAACCTTTGAGATATTATGCTATAAATTAATACAGAGTGGTAGCTAAATTTTGCCAGATTTTCTGAATTTTCTTCCTCAACATTACATAAAAAAACAGCTAAAACCACACTTTGTTATTGCCTTCACAATGAAAACATTTTTAATTTGGTTTTGTGAGAGCCACACAAGGGAAGGGCCAAAGAGCCACATTGTGGCTTTGGAGCTGCAGGTTTTGGGCCCCTCTCTTGAGTGTTGCCTAGCATTAGCTTTCTGCCCACAGCGCTGAGCTACATGAACGCCAAGAAGCTTACATGTTGCTCTCGTTTGACCACAGCACCTTCTTTCATGCGTTCGCTGCGTCTCCCACACGGTTTGTGGCAAACTGCCAGTGAAGACTGAAGACTTTCTCTCAACGATAGCTTTCTTCTCACCTCTCTTTTCTGACTGCTGGAGTTTGGATTGCACAACTCATAACTGTCCTGACAACACATCTTTTCATCTGATCAGAGGATCTCCAGAGTTACGTTGGGCCTCTTGGTTGTTTCGTTGGTGATTACTTCCCTTGGAGTATTGGGATGCTGTTTTGTGAAATCGACATTTTTGAGCTTCACATCATGTTATGATGTTATTCCCTCATTAAAAACAAACACTGAATGTTCCGTTGATTCTTTCATACAACAATTCAGCTGTGAAAAATGCCTGGGAGGTTTGAGAGCATGAATTTTTAAAGAGACAGAGTCCCTATTTCAAAGTGTTAAACTACAAAGTCAAAATTTTTTAAGTCATATTTGATATATATATACATTTTTTATTTAACTGTAGGTAACATAGTTACTTGATTGTGCTAAAAAAATGCCACTATGTGCCTCGAAAATACATTAAACAGCATCTTTAAACTTCTCACCAACTTTAAAAGGTAAAAGGCTGCTCTAGATTTTAAGTTATCAGTGTAAAACAGGCTGAATACAAATCTATTTTTGAAACCAAGTATACATTTATTTCCACTTTACGTTTTAATACTACAATTGGTCAGCTTGTCACATTAAATGCAAATGAAATTCATGGATTTTCTGATTTCAACGTTTATGAAAACATTTGATTGCAACACAGCATAACGTGAAAGAACAGAAGGTGTGTGACTGCGTCTGCGAGCCACTGAGCCGTGTGTGGACATAATCTTTAACCTTCCCTTGTTGGTAGCCACTTAGATTTAGATCTAGATAGATCGAAGTCAAGCTCACCAGCTCACACCATGTTTCGTCTCGACAGCTCGTCTTCTTGTTTCAGCCAAAGTGCTGTTGATCGACAGCAGATTGCAGCTGCCAGACAATTAACAAGAGACATGAGCCCACTGATGTGGCTGCATCAAGCACTTACTTTGCTTTATATTGCCAGCCAGGTCTACATTTTAAATCTACAGTTAGACACATTTGCAGCTTTTTTCTTCTTCTTTTTTTTTTGCTATGCATTTTTTTTTCTAAGTTTAGATAGAACGATCACATAGCCACAGTGAAAAGGGTTTACACTGTGGGAGGAAGTGGGAGTACCAATACAGAACTCATGTCTGCACATGGAGAACATGCAAACTGCCCTAAGAAAGGCTTACAGACCCCGTTCAATACATTAGAATATTTCTGGAAGGTTCATTTATATCAGGAATTATCACAAACTGAGACATATTGCAAAGATCAATTGCACAGAGGTGGATGTGTGAAAGCCTTTGTTTCTGCAAATTGTCATGATTTTCAACTTACAGCTAATGAAAACATGACTATTACATAAAACCAACAAAACAAAATCTACTTTTAAAAACTGAAATGTGAGCTTAATGAAAAGTAAGTTTAATAACTGCCTAAAGGTTGTTATTTTCAGAAGGTAATTATAGTCTGACAAACAGAACACGTCAGGACTTTTTTTCTAATTTATTGAATATGACTGAACAAACCAGTCATATTCATCCAACGAGAGCCGACAGCCTACCCACAGACCAGGAAGGATTTCTAGTTTTAGACTTTTACTATTAAATATTTTAACACCATGAACACGGACGGCCTGTGGATTATACGTTACACATTATTATACATCATAATTTAGCTGTGTTATCATTGCTAAATTCATCTGGTGGAGGAGCTCCAGTAAAGGTCTCGTTTAGACAAAGTGGCAGCCATGAAAAAACAACAAGGTTCTAGACTCCTCTTTAATCCCACACCACTGAGTCAACCTGTGTCATAGCTTTTCCCTCGATGTTGGTAAAAAAAAAACACAAAAAAAACTGTCCAACCTCTGAACCGCCAACATCAACTTTAAGAAATTATCCAACAGTTTTTATGCAGCTCAGGCTGAACATTTTTCTATCTGCTGTCATGACACACTGACAGCAGCACCAACAGCGCATCCCTATGACAAGGCATTCATCAGCAAAGAAAAATAACTTGATGACAGAAAAAAGTAAGAGTTTGACTCCTCTCACACAGAAGATCCGTCTGTTCCTGCGGTGCAGTCTGGAGAGTCAAATGTCCAAATCATGAAGCTGTGATTAACATGAGGTCAGTCAGGAGGCCAGCAATCAAAGTTCATCAATACGAGAGAAGGAACATAAAGCTACGCTGCTTTAAGGTCATTATTTCACACTTAACGTGTGAAACTATCATTCTAATCAAAAGAAAAAATTGTCTGAACAGGTGAGTCATCCCCAAGCAAAACAAAAAAAGAGAGACGTTTCAAATTTCTGTGATCATCTTTTTATTGTAAGAGTGTGGTAACACTTTCTAAATGAATGATTATCTGATGTTGTAGACGTAATCACATGACTCCACAAAGGGTTGACAATCAATTCGTATCCTTATGATTAATTCATGTGTGAGAGAAATGTGAGTTTTAACTTAACTAAGAATTAGAGGAAAAGCATTCTTATTATTCATTTATTATGACTCATTAGATTTTAAACCTGTCACACTGAAATGGAAATGTTGAGCAGAATAAAAAGCTGATAATAAATCACACTGTAAAAACAAATATACATATTTGTATAAATAAATACATAAATAAATAAATAAATAAATAA